>NW_025847642.1:24901-36876 GCF_002878395.1 Capsicum annuum | reverse complement strand
GAAAGAGCAATTGAAAGATTTTCTAGAGAAGGGATTCATAAGGCCTAGTATGTCCCCCTGGGGAGCACCAGTGTTATTTGTACACAAAAAGGATGGCTCGCTGAGGATGTGTATTGATTATCGGCAATTGAATAAGGTGACTATTAAGAATAAATATCCTCTCCCAAGAATTGATGATTTATTTGATCAATTACAGGGCACCAAGTGCTTTTCTAAGATTGATTTGAGGTCAGGTTACCACCAAGTGAGGGTCAAAGAGAAGGATATACCCAAAACAGCTTTCCGAACATGATATAGTCATTATGAGTTTCTAGTTATATCATTTGGGCTAACAAATGCACCCGCATCTTTTATGGATTTGATGAATAGGGTGTTTAAGCCATTCCTGGATGTATTTGTGATAGTTTTTATTGATGATATCCTAGTTTATTCTAGATCAGAAGAGGACCAGGCCAATCACTTACGACAGGCGTTGCAGACTCTTCGTGATTGTAAGCTTTATGCAAAGTTCTCTAAATGTGAGTTTTGGTTAAAGTCGGTGGCATTTTTGGGTCATATTATATCTAGTGAAGGGATAAAGGTTGATGCTCAAAAGATAAAAGCTGTGAAGAACTGGCCAAGGCCCACAACGCCTACTAAGATTCATAGTTTTCTCAGGTTTTCCGGTTATTATAAAAGGTTTGTTAAAGGCTTTACTTCCATTCTAGCACCCTTAACCAAGCTAACCCATAAAGCATCCAAATTCCAATGGAATGATTCCTGTGAGAAGAGTTTTCAAGATTTAAAGAACAAGTTGATTTCTACACCCGTGTTGGTACTTCCAGAAGGCACCGAAGGGTATACAGTGTATTGTGATGCTTCCAGAATTGGTTTAGGATGTGTATTGGTGCAGCATGGTAAGGTAATAGCATATGCTTCTAGACAATTGCGGCCACATGAGAAAAATTATCCTACACACGATCTTGAGCTGGCAGCAGTTATTTTTGCTTTAAGGATATGGTGCCACTACTTATATGGGGTTCATGTTGATATATATACTGACCATAAGAGCTTGCAATATATTTTTAATCAGAAGGATCTAAATTTAAGGCAGCGGAGATAGATTGAACTATTAAAGGACTATGATGTTGATATCTTGTACCATCCAGGAAAAGCAAATATGGTAGCTGATGCGTTAAGTCGTAAGGCTATGATGGCGCCTATAGAAAGGCAAGGGATTATTAAAGATCTTCACCAGTTAGCTAGTTTGGGAGTTCGCCTTCTTGAAACTCCGGATAAAGAGCTTATCGTACATAATGCTGCGGAATCTTCATTAGTAGCTGAAGTGAAAGAGAAGCAATATGCAGATCCTATTTTATTACAGCTTAAGGAGAACGTTCAGAGTGGTGCGACCAAGGTATTTGAGCTTACGCGAGAAGGAGTACTTCAGTGCCAAAACCGATTGTGTGTGTCGGGTGTAGACGAAATAAGAAAGAAGATTATGATAGAGGCACATTTTCAAGATATTCCATTCATCCAGGATTAACCAAAATGTATCAAGATTTGAAAGATATGTATTGGTGGAATAACATGAAGAAGAGCATTGCAGAATTTGTAGCTGAATGTCCAAATTGTCAAAGAGTTAAAGTTGAGCACCAAAAACCCGGAGGTTATATGCAATACATTGATCTTCCAAGCTGGAAGTGGGACATGATCAACATGGATTTCGTTATTGGTTTACCTCGTACATCCCAGAAGTTTGATTCTATATGGGTGATTGTTGATAGGCTTACCAAATTCGCACATTTCCTACCAGTTAGGACCACTTACACAGTTGAAGAGTATGCGAAGCTGTACATTAAAGAGATAGTCCGATTACATGGAGTGCCAATTTCTATTATATCAGATCGGGGAACCCAATTTACCACAAACTTTTGGAAGTCTTTTCAGAGGTGTTTGGGAACAAAAATGAAGTTGAGTACATCTTTTCACCCTCAAATAGATGGACAAGCAGAACGTACCATCCAAACACTTGAAGATATGCTACGAGCTTGTGTAATAGATTTTAAGGGCAACTGGGATGATCATTTACCTCTTATTGAGTTTGCCTACAATAATAGCTATCATTCAATTATCAAAATGGCACCATATAAAGCTTTATATAGAAGGAAGTGTAGATCACCAATAGGATGGTTCGAACTGGGTGAAACTCTTTTGTTCGGACCGGATCTTGTTTATCAAGCCATAGAGAAGGTTAAAGTAATTCAGCAACGACTGAAAATAGCCCAAAGTCGACACAAGTCATATGCGGATAGTAGAAGGAGAGGGCTAGAGTTTTCTATAGGTGATTGGGTATTTTTGAAGGTATCACCAATAAAAGGGGTAGTGAGATTTGGCAAGAAAGGGAAGTTGAGTCCACGTTATATAAGCCCGTATAAGATCACTCGAAGGTTTGGATAAGTTGCATATGAATTAGAGCTACCCCAAGAGCTCTCATCAGTACATCCGGTATTTCATGTGTCAATGCTTCTAAAGTACATCGGAGATCCATCACATATCACTTCTACTGAGGATATGCAAATTGCGGAAAATCTTACCTATGAGGAAGTGCCTATTGCTATTCTAGATCGCCAAGTTTAGAAGATGAGAAATAAAGAGATAGCATTGGTGAAAGTACGTTGGGGAAATCGTCAAAGGGAAGAGATTACATGGGAAGCTGAGGAAGCAATGAAATCTAAGTACCCTCATTTGTTCAAAGATGAAGAGAAAGTTTAAGAAACAGAGTTAGAACATTAGCAAGTAAGTTTTTTTTTATATATGCATAGTATTTATGTGATGATGTGAATGTTAATGATGGACTTAAACTTGTTTTGGTTGAATAACTACGCTAACATTCGAGGACGAATGTTCTAAAGGGGGGAAGTATGTAACACCCCGTATTCAAGTACGTGTATTGGCGTATTCAAGTACGTGTATTGGTCTTATTTATATGGAATTAATTTTTTATTTTATTTTATTTATACCGGAATTTGCCCGTCGATGGTTCCATGCGAAGGTTATTGAATAAGCTTTCCAACGATATAAAGATTTCCAAAAACGGATAGGTTTCGGATATAATCAAACACGTTCAAAACTATAAAATGGTGGCCGGGATATTTGGGAATAGTAAATGTGCATGAAAATTTCCTGCACACAAACTACTGAGGCCAGCCAATTTTTTGGGTCAACTTAGAATGATCATAACTTTCTTAATATAATGAACTGGGAGATCTGCGACCTATTAAAAGAAAGATCTTTGAGTCTTCTTTCCAATGCAATTGCTTTCATCCAAATCCAACGTCTAAGTAAGGAGTTATACTCGTTTTACTTCAGCCTCTCAAAACAGATTTTTAGGGTCAACTTCAAACGACCATAACTCCTTGTAAAAAGATGAAATGGGTGGCCTACTTTATATTAAATGAAAGACCTTTGAATTATCTTTCCAACGATATCAATTTCACCCAAATCCGATATCGGAGTAAAGAGTTATGGTCGATCTACTTTAGCTTATCAAAACAGTCCACCAAAGGACAGATTTGGCATTATTTAAATTTTAAAGGCATTTTGGTCATTTCCTATTATATTATGGACGGGAATATGTGTATATATACATGTATATGAGTTCAAAAACTCATTTTCATCATCAATCATTGAGAAAGAACAAACCCTAGCCAAATTTGACTTTTAAATTACTTTTAATTCAACCGTAGAAATTCCAAAGTAATCCGATAATTGTGTTTGTCATCTCGAGAGCTTCGAACGACACCTATTATTTGTGCAAATAGTATTGCATAATTAAAAGGTGAATTCTAAGGTATGAATATTGTTTTTCTTGTTCTTTTCCATATGTATATGTGTGATAGAGGATTATATGTATTGGTTGTTATTGAAAGGAGATGGAAATAGGGTTATGGACTATTTTGCATGGTTTGGTTGTATTGAATTGTGGAAGGTGGATATGGTAATTGGGTTATGGAAGGTGGATATGGTAATTGAGTTATGGAAGGTGGATATGGTGATATACTATTGAATTGATGATTATTTATGTCTATGGCTCAATTAGGTTTAATGGATTGGTTGGAAGGATAAATGAATCCAAACTTGATATTGAAGGATGTTGTATGAATATGCATGGCATGTGAATGTAATTGGAGTATAAGAAGGTTAAAGTGACACCCTTTATGGTGTAATTAAGGCTTACTACTCAACCACTAGTTTGGTGAATTCAAATAACTGAATTGTGACGTTTGGTTGCTAATACTAGATTGCTATATATATTCATTGTAGATAAGTAATTCGAAAAGACGAGAAGTCCATTTGGGACTAGTATTGAAGGTTGACAGTCAGGTATATAAAGCATACTCTATACTATATCTTTGGCATGAAAGTGAACAATTTTTCTATTGAGGAAGTTTCCAAAGTTATTCAATAACATGTGATCCATAATGGTTTTGTATGATGTCCTACGTTACCAATGAACTTGTTTCCACCCTACAAGATATCAAGACATTCCAATACTTACTTGTCTTCCAAATCTTACATGTTTATTGTACTAATGAATGTCAGAAGGTATCCGGTTACTCAAACAAGATCCATGTGCTATTACTGACTCCAAAACATTTCATTTATATACCAATAAGTTCCTACTTCATTGTTATGGCATTGATGACTCCAAAACACTTCATTGATGTGCCAATGAGTTCTTACTTCATTGTTATCGCATTGATGGTCTATTTATATGTTTCTTATTGATGTATCATTGTTTCAAAGTATCAAAGATGCGGTGGCAACCGAAATAACAATCTCAAAGATTAATTGAACTAAGTGATGAAAGTTCTCTCTTATCGAGTGGTATCCCAGGGGCATAAGTCTATCATGGGTCGATCCCTATTTATGTGTTTATGGGTGGTATCACAGGGGCATAAGCCTATCATGAGTTGATCCCAATTGATATGTACTGGAGGCAGCCTAATGGTCATAGTACAGTACAGTAATGATTACAAAGATGATAAGAACGAAGGTAAAGTGATTGAATAAATACAATGTACAGGTTGTCACAAGTTCTAGTAAGTGTGGTTCACTCCTATTATGATTTATTCACTTGTTTCTGATTTCTATTGAGCTCCTATGTCATATGTGATTATCTACAGCTTTACATACTCAATACATATTTTGTACTGACGTCCCCCACGAGGGACCTGCATTTCATGCTGCAGGCACAGGTACCTCAGCTCATACACCGCACAAGTAGGAGCCAGGATATCCAGCTGCTTTTGGTGAGCTCCAATTTGCTTCGGGGCTTTCTGTGTCATATCCAGTCACTTTTGGTATTGTATTGAAGTTAGTTATATGGCGGGGTGTGTCCCGACCTTAGTTAAACTCTGTGTATTGTCTAGAGGCTTTGTAGACCTAATGTACAGTCAAGGTGGTGTTTTGTTAATAGACGTGATGGCTCCAACGGCCAAGTATTGTATATACATATATATGTGTGCTCGAGCTTATACAGGTGATTATTCCCTTTTATATGCGACATGATGCTGTTCGAATTTCGGGTTGTCATAGAGGTATGCATGGGTAGTTAAGGTTATGAGCTGGTTCTCCCGAGCCTCCTCAGTTATGGGTGCCAGTCCGCCCCAATAGGATTTGAGGAGTGACAATCTGCCATAACATTGGCCTTGCCCAAATGGTACAGCACACTCATATCATTGTCTTTTAACAATTCTGACCATCGTCTCTGCCTAAGATTCAATTCTCTCTGGGTAAACACATACTGCAGACTCTTATGATCAGTGAAAACATCAACGTGGACACCATACAAATAGTGTCTCCAGATTTTCAAAGCAAACACAACAGCAGCCAACTCAAGGTCATGGGTGGGGTAATTTTTCTCATGGGGTTTCAACTGTCTAGAAGCATAAGCTATCACCTTACCCTTCTGCATCAATATGCAACCCAACCCAACTCTCGAAGCATCACAGTACACCACAAAACCATCAACACCATCAGGCAAAGTCAAAACAGGGGCGGAAGTGAGTCGAGTCTTCAACTCCTGAAAACTTGTCTCACAAGATTCGGACCACAAGAACTTCACTTTCTTTTGGGTCAACCGAGTCATAGGAGACGCTATAGAGGAGAAACCCTTAACAAAATGGTAGTAATAGCCAGCTAAACCCAAGAAACTTCGAATATCAATCAGAGAAATAGGTCTAGGCCAATTTCTAACAGCTTCAGTCTTTTGGAAATTAACTCTAATACCCTCGGAAGAAATGATATGACCCAAAAAAGCAACTGATCTTTGCTAAAACTCACACTTACTAAACTTGGCAAACAACTTGTGATCTCTAAGGGTTTGTAAGACAGTTTGGAGATGATCAGAATGTTCATCCTCACTACGGGAGTACACCAGTATATCATCGATGAACACTATGACAAACATATCCAGATATGGTCTGAACACTCGATTCATGAGGTCCATGAAAGTTGCTGGGGCATTAGTTAACCCGAAAGACATAACAAGAAACTCAAAATGGCCATAATGAGTTCGGAAAGTGGTTGTTGGGATGTCACACTCCCTAACTTTGAGTTGATGATAGCTGGAACGAAGGTCTATCTTTGAGAAATAACTTGCACCTTGCAATTGGTCAAACAAATTATTTATTCTCAAAAGGGGGTACTTATTTTTCATGGATACTTTATTCAGTTGGCGGTAATCAATGCACATACGCAAAGAGCCATCTTTCTTTCTCACAAACAACACAGGAGAACCCTAAGACGAAACACTGGGCCTTATGAAACCCTTATCTAGTAGATCTTTGAGTTGCTATTTTAACTCCTTAAGTTCTGCAGGGTCCATACGATAAGGAGGAATAAAAATGGGCTGAGTATTGGGAAGAAGATCAATCTTGAACTCTATCTCTCTATCAGGAGGTATCCTTGGGAGATCATCCAGAAAAACATCAAAAAACTCATTGACGATGTTAACAGACTGGAGAGTTGGAGTCTCAGACTTAGTGTCTTTGACTCTAACCAAATGGTAAATACACCCCTTGGAAATAAGCTTTCTAGCTTTGAGGTAAGAGATAAAATGACTCTTGGGTGACACAGAATTCCCAGACCACTCAAATATGGATGCACCCAGAAACTGAAACCTGACCACTCGGGTCCGACAATCAATAGAGGCATAAGAAGAATACAGCCAGTCCATACCCAAAATCACATCAAAATCTACCATGTCTAACTCAATCAGATCAGCCAACAAGACTCTATGAAGAACGGTAATAGGACACTTTTTATACACTTTCCGGGTAACAATCGAATCACCCACTGGGGTAGAAACTAGGATAGGCTCAGGAATAATCTCAGGACTCATTTTAAAATTCACAGCAATCAAAGGTGCAACATACGAAAAACTGGATCCAGGATCCAACAAAGCATACACATCAAACTGAAATATAGGAAGCATACCAGTAACAATATTGGGAGATTCCTCCTGTTCTTGGAGGGACGGTAAAGCATAGAATCTATTTTAGCGCTGCCCGCCAACATTGCTAGAAGAGGCGCCCTGAGCTGGGGCTGGGCGAGTCGCTGGAACTGGAGCACTAACAGTCTGAGTCTGGATCTGAGGGCGATAGTCACGACGCCCTTGTCCATCCTGTGGACAATCTCTAACTCTGTGACCCATGTCACCACATCGGAAACAACCCCTTTTCTCACCCCAACACTCACCTGAATGATCTCTACCATACTTAGGACACAGGGGACGATTTGGCTTACTGCCAGCACTGTACTGGGACCTGGATGCATATGACCTGCTACCTTTCTCCTGCCTACCTCTAAGCACGGGGGCACTAGCAGATGACGGTGTTGGCATAGAAGAATGATCCTGATACTGAGGGCGACTCCCTCCCTATGATCTCGTCTGACCCTGTCTGTGCTGCTCGGACCTAGCTTTCTTATTCTCTCTAATTTTATCTCTCTCCTTAATCTTGTCTGCCTCAATCTATTGGGCATGAGTCATTAGCCTAGAAAGATTCATCTCACTATTCAGCATAGCAGACCTACACTCCTTAACCACATAACTAGACACTCCAGTCACAAACTTACTCATACTAGCCCGATTATCAGCACTAAGTCAGGAGCATACTTGGCTAACTTATTAAACTTTAGACAGTACTCCCTAACAGTCATAGAGCCCTATCACAGGTTCATAAACTCTTTCACCTTCACCTCTCTCATCTCCAAAGGGAAAAACTTATCCAGGAATGCATCCTGGAACTCTTGCCAAGTTGTAGGGACAGCTCCCTCACCTCTACCTTTTCTCCAAGCAACAACCCAGTCATAAGCAAGGTCTTTTAACCTATACGCAGCTAACTCCACACTATGTTCCTCAGATACATGCATCACCTGAGTAATCTTATGCACCTCCTCTAAAAACAACCATGGATCCTCATCAGACTTGGACCCATAGAATTCCGGTATATTCATCCGCATGAAGTCACGGATCCTGGCAGCAGCTGAATCACCTCCCTGCTATTGTGGAGCCGGGGTCGGGTTGGCCTGAACATTTGCAGTAACAGCTTGGGCCAGCACCTGAAAAGTTGCTCAAAATTCAAGCATGAGATACGTTTTCATTCAATGGGTCAGCGGCTTGAGGTTGTTGACCATCATTATTTCTTCTCGATCGACGTGGAGACATATTTTTGAAAGAGGAGAGCACGAATCAGACACTTTAAGCATGATAGACTTCTGAAAGAAAGAATCACACTTTTTCCTAAAACATCTTGTAGCCTCTTTCTCATAGATATGGCGCGCTACACATCGATGATCAAGACTCTACTTAACGCGGATTGTCAGACTCCCTTGGACACCTTAAAACCTTAGGCTCTGAAACCAAGTTTGTAACACCCCAAAAAATGGGTCCCGGAGCGTCACACGGTGCTTGAGGCTACGAGTAGCCCCAAGCTAACCCTTTGAGCCATTTTCATTCAGTTCAACACAAATCAACGGGGTTTCCATAAATAACCCTCAAATATCAACAGAGTAATCATCATCCAAGAATAAAAGAATTTTAGAAAGATAACAAAATATGACTTATTAGTCAACTCCCAACATTTATACTAGTTTGACAAGCCTCTAAGAAAATCAATAAAACCAGCGAGCCATTGAGACATGCCTCAACTAACTCATACTCAGTTATCAAATATAAACAATTTCGTGAAACCAACATCAGACATTACGTCCTCGAAACATGAGGACTCACCACAACAGAGGATGTAGAACAGCGTGCCTGAAGAATCATTGTCGAACCTGGAACTAAGCACCTAAACCTATATTCCGAGAAAATGCAGCCCATATCCAAAGATGTGGGTCAGTACCATGGAAGAAAACCGAGTATAAGGGGGTGTATTTAGTTGTATAAACATCATCATTATAATATTTATAAGAAATATGCAGGATGTATGAAAGACTCACATAGCTCGAAGAAAATCATCATAATCATGACAGGATGAAATAAGTACAATAACACATGTGAGTCATCATATAATTTGCCAATCACTTTCAGTTCATCAAGAATATCAATTCTCATAATGTAAATATCATTTAAGTCTTTCGAAAGAATAACTTTCATAATTCCACTTTCAAATCACTTCACCATTCACCATAGACACAAGAAAACACACACAGGGGGAGATCCTATAACCGACATAAACCATGTGAGCTACATGGAGTCCAGCGTACAACCCACGTTGGGGAGAGCCGTCCTGTCTTTGCCATCAGAGTAGGACTATCGATATCAAATCCACACAAACCATTGATCACTATATAAATCAGCCTCAAGCTCACTCCTATAGGGGCACATAGTTCTAGGGAAGTAAGGTCGCTTTATACCTCCCACTCGGTGCTAAAGATTTTTTTTGGACTTAGCTCAGATCATTTCAAAGACAATCCACAACAAAACAATTTCAGTAATATATAAATATACATCGGGAGCCATCATGCTTCCCATCTATCAAAATGAACCACATTGTGGATTTCTTTCACCCTCAAGTTCAAAACAACTCCATTAAGACCAAAAGGTCAAATCATTCAAAATATCTCAAATATTCAACATCAACGTGCTTATAACACACACTTTCTAAAAAAAAATACAATTTCCAATGGGGATTCACGACCCAAATATCAAAATCATGATAAATATCATTCATGATTCATGCTTTATATCTCCACACATGTAAATTCATCTTTCAAAATCATAAACATCAAGATTTTATAATAATCATCATAAGATATGGGTTCATGCTTCAAATTCGTAAAAATCAAATAAAAATCATGCCTTTGTAAAGAAAATTACTTTTGGGCACAAGAACGAAAGAGAGTTCTTGTTGAAAAACCCCACATACCTTGAATGATGAACTTTAGATCGATACTCATTTTTGAGATGTTAATCGTGCCTTTGAATGATGGTTCTTGGAGTTCTTGAACTAGAAACTTGGAATCTTGAATAAATTTGCAGAATTAATGGTGAACTTTGGAGGTTCTTGAAGTTGGATGTAGGAGCTTAGGGTTTTCTTTTTGAGGGAATTTGATGAAATATAATATATAATGCTTCTAATAGGCTTTAATAAAGGTTTTGGATGGATTTTGGTTTGGGGGAATGATCAAAACGCCCCTAAAAATCAAATAATTCTCGGATTTGTCCTTTGGTGGACTGTTTTGATAGTTTGAAGTAGATCAATCATAACCTTTTACTACAATATCCAAATTGGATGAAACTAATTTCATTAGAAAAAGGAATCTCATATCTTTCCGTTGATATATAGTATCTCACCCAGATCATTGTGTACGAGGAGTTATGATCATTTGAAGTTGACCCAAAAATTCACTTTTGATAGGCTGAAGTAGATCGACCATAACTTTTTGCTTTGATAGACAAATTGGATGAAACTAATTTCATTGGAAAGAGGACTCGCAGAGCTTTCCGTTGATATATAGTAGATCACCCAGATCATTATGTACAAGGAGTTATGATCATTTAAAGTTGGAGCAAAAATACGCCAGGCCTTAGTACTTTTTCCTGCACGTTTTACTGTTCACTACTATTCATGGTTCGATCGAAATGTTCATAACTCGTCGCTCGGGTGTCCGTTTTGGATAATCCACATATCTTTGGAAATCTTATTCGATAATATACGCAATGGTGAGTCATAATCTAAGACATTCCGCACGAAAAATTTATAATTCATTGTAGAAGATAGAACCCAACACATTTACACATAAAATTTCAACAAAAAATTTCCCGGGGTATTACATATTGATGCACAGATATTGAAGGTTTTGGATCAATCCATCTAAAGTACCGACATCCACCATTTTCCTAAATTAAAAAAACAATAGAATAATAAAAAAATACCAAAAAAAATAATAATTAAAATCTGTGAAAATGATACAAACATTTGGAACTTTACATCCAAAAAATGTACGACCCGGATTTGAACGAGTCCTTGAAGTTCTTAAAGGAAAAAATTCAGAACAGTAACACAAATCGGGAACATCAATATTGACGAAATTTTTTGACATTCTCATCGAAAATGAGAGAAAAAAATAATTTAAGAGAAATTAGGAGATAACTTTGATAGTGAGATGAGAGAAGTTGATGAGAACTCATCTATTGAGGAGAGAATGAAGAAAGAAGAAGAGTAAATTTAGGTTAAAAATAGGGAAATTGAAGGGAATAGCAAAAGCAACGTTATTTAACGTTAACTTTTGCCACATGAATAATTTTTTTAGTTTTCACGCGCCTCAGGCGGTTGCACAGCACGCGCAGTGCCATATGGGAAAAACATGCCCAATAGGAACAAAATTGGGGAGTTTAAGGGTTTGATAGGTACAAGCCTTAGTTTAGGGGCCTAGGTGAATTTTAGGAACAAGTTTGAGGGGCTATCGATGGGTTGAGCCTA
>NW_025847642.1:0-21901 GCF_002878395.1 Capsicum annuum | reverse complement strand
ATTACGAATTTGTTTACTATTCTTTGTCTTGAGCCGGGGGTCTATCGGAAACAGCCTTTCTACTTCTACGGAGGTAGTGGTATGGATTGCGTACATTTTACCCTCCCCAGACCCCGCTATGTGGGAATACACTGGGTTTGTTGTTGTTGTTGTAGAGCCAACATATTTCACATTCTAGGTCTACAAGTTGGATTCTAAAAATTTTAGGAAATATCACTGGGCATGTCCAAAATGTATGCCTGGGAAGCAACAGAACATGCGATTACACTTGTTATGCAATAACCAGCTATGTGCAGGAAAATGGCCAAAAAGAAAAACGAGAAAATCTCAGGATTATAGTGAGGGTATGTTACTACTAGGTGGGGGGCCCATTTTCTTATTTCTTAGTTCCTATTTTCTTATTTAGTGTCGCCTTTATTTCTCGTATTTCGTTTTTTCTCTGGTTTCATTTCTATTATTTCTTATTCCTGATTTTTCCATTGTGTCATCCATCTTCCTTGTTTATTATTCTTTATCTTGAGCCGGGGGTTTATCGGAAACAGCCTCTCTACTTCTTCGGAGGTAGCGGTATGGACTACGTACATCTTATCCTCCCCAGACCCCACTTTGTGGGAATACACTGGGTTTGTTGTTGTTGTAGTGTGTTGAAATATACATTGTTGTGAAACGTGGGTTTTCTTGCTTCTTAGTGCTTCTGGTAATTTGGGTTATGAAACTGGCAGACCTTAAATGCAACTCCCAGCTGATAGTGTTGTCATAGATAGCTGGTAACTTGGGAAGTTCTATATATGTCATAGATAGCTGGTAACTTGGGAAGTTCTATATATTTTCTTCAGTGTCATACTATACTTACACAAATATATTCTTTTCGAGAGAAAATTGGAAAAAACAATACCTTAGTTGTGAGGTAGTCTTTCACGGCAATTTCCTGATTTAATCTTGAGATAAGATCCTCCATGTCAGTTTTTGCTGCTATTAGCCTCCTTTGCATGGTTGCAAGCACCCTGTTCATTTTTTGGCGCTGATCTGAAGGAAGTAATAATTGTACATCACTTGGCAGCAGTAAGTCAGTGTTCTCAATGTTTGCTGACATTTCACCCGCTCTGGGGATGTCAACCACCCTTTGTCCATATAAATTGGGAATTGTTGAACCTGACAATTCACTGCCCCTTTGGGAACTTGTGTCGCTTCCAATGCTCTCAGATGATAACTTCCTAGCATGATAGATAACTTTGGTGTTCTCCTGCTCCAGACAGAGTCCTTTCATACAAACAGCAAGATCACGCGATTTGGAAGCATTTCCATGAGCTTTATTGTTCTCTTCAAATTTATTGTTCACTCTGCTGTGCACCCTATGTCTAGGATAATTTTCAAGTTGTTCTAGAATAGCCTGACCCATGAACAAGCCTTCATCAATGTTGGACATCCCATATTTCACAAACTTATCTATTGGACTTGTTACATCTTCATCCAAAGAGAGATCATCTGTCCCAAAATCAGAGTTATTACTTCTTCCACGATTTGGTGTGCCAACATCAGATACCTCATAAGCTGTGTCACTACCATAATCTGATGCGAGTGATGAACTTGCAGCTATTGCAGACAAGCTTACACTAGGATGAACTTGAAGGGAAGAAACTGAACTATTCACAGAAGGATTTGATTCTGAAGCATGGTGGGTTTCATCTAGGAATGCTGAAAAAATTATAGTACCAAAATCAACTCTTTTACATAACACAGATAATTCTAAAAATCAATTTAGCCACATGTGCAATCTTTTTCCAGAGAAATGAACTTTAAAGGACAATAATATTGTAGCAACAGACATACAAGATCTAGCAGCAGCTTCCAGTTCAAGAAAAGATGCCACTGGAACACTTCTTGATACGTCAATATCAGAAAGTAATTTGGTCATCCATTCCTCCAAGGAGGACCGTCTCTGGAAACACACAAGTGTACGAAAATTAGAATAAATCATACAGCACTGCACCTGCAAGCATCACTTCGTAAGAAATCACATTAACCCAACTCTTCCATTATTTCTAAAATGTAATAAGATAAAACTTACATTTTAAACATTTGACGCTGCCAATTAACATCCAACAGTTTTTTGCAACTTTAGTTTCACTAGAACCATTTGTTATGAGAATAATGAAGTGTAGAAGTCTTCACACTCCTCAAAATAAAAACTAAACATACAAATATTTGGCTCTAATTCAAGGATGTATGTGATTCTGCTCCAAATTAAATGCTCAGTCTTGAAGAAACAACTAATGACTACAATTTCATCACACATCTTACATGATGAAACTAGAAAGTATAATGCTTACCTCTTCTAGGAGGGTTCTAGTTTTCATCCGCAAGAAACCCTTGGGTGGGGCAGGAGGAATATTCTTCCTTGGAAACATTCTTTTCAGCTGTGACACAATCAACCACACTATTAAGTAACCTATGATTATTAAAACCCTCATAAAAGGAGGCAACTGTCAATTTTGATTATGGCCCAAGAATTTCTCATGTCCTCTTAACAAATTTTAGAAAAAGAAAAACAAATGTGAAATGAGTGAATGCAAACTTACAGAAGCAAGAAACTTCAAGAATTCATTGAACCTTCTTAGAACGACCCGTGTAGTTGTATTCCCTTCTGGTGATTGTAAGCCAACCAAAACCCTGTAAAACTGTCCTTTAACATTGTTTAGTTTAAACTTCAATAAATTCTAACACATAAGCACCAAATCTTGACAAAGGAAAAAAATGCATAAGGTTATAAGTTAACTATAGGAAAGGTCCCCTGGACCGAGGTCCACGTTTGAGATGTAAAACAGAGTTCATGGTATTTCAAAATCAAATTCCAGATTGCTATTAATGATAAGAAAACAGCTAGAGATACGCCAGCTTCTCCCAAGAAAAATTATATATATATTTAAAAAAAGGAAAACTTTAATAACTCCTTCTGTAACTGGAAATGATTAAACCTTCTTGCATTTTGTCAAAAAGAATGATAATATTTTTCCCTGTTTTAAAAAGGTTTACCTATACGCTTCGAGACTCTATCATATGTCGACTACTCATCTCATCAAAGTAGAATTTCCTTAGCTAGAGGCAGAGAGAAAACTCGATCCAACACCACCTGCTACTTCAACTATTGGAAGTTTGTAAGTCCATAGAGAATCTCTAGTCTCATCATAACCAGAAAATGACCACAAGATGGATGATGTGCAAACTTTCTATTTTACATCTGAGTTACACTAGTAATTTGTTAGAAAAAGATAAACTCGTGATATATAACTATTCCCAACTTTTGCTTCAGAATCAGCCTTATCACAATAAATAAGGGTGAAGAAAACACGGGAACAGCACAAAATCCAATGTAAAAGTTGTGAACATCCTCAAACCTGTAAACAGACATATGCTAGGACCTACTATGCCAAAGGAACTCTGATCTTCTAAGTTGTTGGATAAGGAGGGGAGAAAATAAAAGTCAGAAGAGGTGGTGGAGGTTGATACCATCATGCATATGGTGGACAGTATGAAGAGAAAGAAATGGACGATGCTTTGAATATAGGCCCAGTTCTATTCATAAAGTAAAATGGAATAGCATTGTATCTTTACTTTTTTGGTTTCTTGTTATGTCTTTTGGACTCAGGATGGTCACTATGAGTTTCTTCTTATGTCTTTTGGACCAACCAAGGCTCATGCAACTTTTATGGACCTCATGAACAGAGTGTTCAAGCAGTACCTTAGCCATTTTCATTCCTTCGCTTTTGAAGAATTGAGAATTGAGTTTGTATTTTGAAGGTGGAATCCTTTTAGCCTAGTTTAGCTTAGTGTAGTTGAGATCTAGGTTAGTGATGGGTGGATTCCCATTGTTGATTTGGAACTTAACCTTGATTTTCGTTTGAGTTGCTCGCTTGTGGATTCAAATCGAGCTTCTCTTTCTTGTGAAATCGAGTTCTCTTCTTCCTTGGTTTGATAGTTGATTCAATTAAGCCTTTTTATCTTCACTTCTCATCTCTTGCTTCTCCCTATCTTAATTTGTGTTGTTTGAATCCGATTTCAATTGGGCCACCTAATTGGAATTGTATCATTTGGTATCAGAGCTTAGGCTAAAGAGTTGATGCTACAATTCTTAATCCTAGGTTCATATTAAAAAACAAAAGAGGCAAATTTTGAAAATAAAAAAAAAAAATAGTTGAATCAAGTCTTGTTTGATCTTTTTTTTTTAAGGGGGGGTAACTTTGAGCCTTACTTGAAGTTTTTAGCACTAGATTTGTGTTCTCTAGTGTTTTTAGAGTCTAGATCTCAGATTTAATCTTGCCTGTAGTTGATATGAGGGTTTTCACCATTATTGGGTTGAAGAACTTAAAGGCCAAGCAAGTGGGTTTTGTAGATTTAGGTGGAATTGATGGATCAAAGGTATTGGGCTTTATTCTCCTTATCAATACGAGCACGAATATCAGTTTTGGTAGAAAGTCAAGTTGAAAACAGGGAGTTCAAATTTTGGAGTTCATTCATGTTCATGGTGTTCTTCATAGCTTGAAAAGGGAGGAAATGCGTCTTAAAATATGATTTTTAATGGCTTGGAATTGAGGCTAAAAGTATTAGGGTTTGATCTCCGTATCATAAAGAGCTTAAATTTCAACTTTCATGCCAAGGAGTTATGAATTTTTGAAGTTCATCTTGTTCATGGTGTTCTTAAAGGTCTTCATATCTTGTTGAGTGAGAATTTGAAAAAGAGAGTGTTTCATCCAAAAGGAAAGAAAAGCGAGAGAGTACTTGTGCAAAGAATTTACCAGAAGGGGCAAGTACTAGAAGTCTAGACCAAAAGGAAGTACAAAGAGATCACAAAAGTCAAAATTCAAAAGCTTCAAGTGAACTCCCTGGTGAGTTTTGCAAGCCAAAACGAGCTCGCCAAACTTCAAGCAACATTGTGTCATTTTTTGTGATGGCTCTGTAGCATCGCCAAACCAATGTTCAAGAAACGTGATGCAGAATAAAACGACAAGGCTCTACATCACGATTACAGAAAGGGATGCGAGTGCATCATTGAAATGAAAAATTTAAAAGAAAAGAGACTAAATAGACCATCCAAACAGTAATACAAAACTGAAAAGACCACAACAAAAATATAATCAACAATAAAGGCAATATATATAAGCACAAGTTTAAATTAACCACCAAAATCACAGGTTTGATCACCGAAACACCTGCTACGAAACAAACCAAAAAAATTGCACAGACCACAATGGCGAAATAGCTCAGAAAAATAGCAAAACAGATCAGGAAAAAGAAGAAAAAAGTAGTGGTAGTCGCAACAATGAAGAAGAAGTTGCAAGAGTGGACTTCAAAGTTAACCCCAGAAAATCGCAGCAGTGGTATCGCAACAGTAGACTATTTTTAAATTAAAAATTGACCCTAAAAATAAACATCAACATGAAGCGACTCATTTTTTAATTTGCCATTGACCCTAAAATTAAAATCAACATGATTTGCTCACATCGGCTCACTTCTCGCATAACCTTGTGACGCACCCGATTCAAGAACGTTGGCTCCCATCAGTCACACGCAGCGAGAGGGGCTTGCATCATCGCATTATTCGACGACACGAGCGCATTCTGGAACACTAACAGGTGGGCGATACACAAAAGTTTGGCGACCAAGTCTCATCGACTTAGCAAAACTTTTTCGATCCAGTGTTTGGCGACCCAAGTTTGAGTTTGGCGATCCAGAACAAGCTCCAAAACCGTGTGACTTCACTTTCTTCGACAAGGCCTAGGTTCCAATTACTTAGTTTCATTTCTTTGATTCCTAATCACTTCTATAATTCCTAAAACTAATTTTCAACTAGTAATTGACCTACTTAGTTGATAGTTAGTTCTTAAGTCTGTATTTCTTCGTACCAATTCTTCTAAGCTTTTCTCGTTTATCTCGTTGATCATTTTTGGATCCTTCCATTTGATTTTGTCATCCGTAATTCAATTAACAAGAATCTATTCTTCCACAAAGAATTACTCCCTCCGTCCCAATTTATGTGATGTAGTTTGACTAGGTACGGAGTTTAAGAAAGAAAAAAACAAATTTGAAACATGTGGTCTAATAATTGTCAATACATATTTGTGTGGCTATAAATAATTTCATTAAGAATAAAATAGACATTTTAAGCTAAAATGTTACTAAAGATAGAAATGTGTCATTCTTTTTGGAACTGATTAAAAGGGAAAGTGGGTCATATAAATTAGGACAAAGTGAGCAGTAAACTTGTGAATTGATTGGGAAAGGCTAGTTCTCCTTCAATATCGTGACGAAGCTCTAGGACGGAATGTAAAAGGAAAGTTTGCAAATACGCGAGGCGTGAGGAATTTTACCACTAATTTATTTGTTGAGTTTTGCTAGTAGGTACAAAAGGTGATATAAGGAAGAATGTCATTCGTGGCCAACTCCCCCCCCCCCCCCCCCCCCCCCCCTACCCCCCTCCCACCCCCACCCCCATGTTTCTAACCCCTCCCCCTCTCCTTCTTTCCCCATCCCTTCCAACCCCCACTTTTCCAACTTTGGCAACCATCTCCACCGTAAACAGCCCCACCCCACCCCACCCTGGTCCCACGTGCTACTATTCTCTCGTAAAGCTATTAGCTTTTTTACAACTCAAGCATCATTGACTTACTTATTCCCTGTTGATTGATAAAATAGAGGAAGAAAGAAATTGCATTTCCCCTGTTTATTGATAAAATAGAGGAAACAAGAAATTGCATTTCAGGTGTTTCTTTTTCATCAAAACGTC
Source organism: Capsicum annuum (assembly GCF_002878395.1). Lineage (NCBI taxonomy): Eukaryota > Viridiplantae > Streptophyta > Magnoliopsida > Solanales > Solanaceae > Capsicum > Capsicum annuum. Next base: position 15,120 of record NW_025847642.1, on the reverse strand, counting down.
AAATGGATCAGTGCCTTTAGGTGAATTAGTTCCTCATCTATCCTCCACCATTTCCTCCTTCTACCCCCCACCCCACCCCACCTTCCTTTCTATTTATCTCAAATTTGAACACCTCGAGCTTGCATTGATTTCAATTGTTTGAATTTACAAGCCATTGAAGTGGAACACAGTGGTGTAAATTTGAAAAGGGTCTTTGATTTGGATTTCAATACAAGATTTATGTTGGTCTATCATGTTTTGCTACCTCTAGCCTAGCTTTACAGCTATTCAAAGTTTCTAATTCGATTATCTTAGTGGATTTGAACAATTGAAATGAAATTAAAATTGGAGAGGAGTTGTTAGCGATGGTCGAAAATAAGGTGTTTTAAGGGCGTTGGAGGAAGTCGGTTAATGGTGTGTGTGGATGGTGAAATCTACTGGTGTGTTAATGGTGACAGTGTTAATGTGTTAATGGCGACAGTACTAAAATACATGGGAGAAAGGGGGATTTAAAGAAAAAAGTGGGTATTTTTTTATTTTTATTATATAATATTAGTGGCATTATTTTTTAAAAATTATTTTTTACGTGACAATGACGTGGTAGTGATGTGGCAATGATACGACGTGTAATGCACCTCCATCAGTGAGAGTGGTATTATGTTTTTGGGGTGGTATTTAATTCACTATAACGTTTTTAAGGGGGATAAATAATTGTTCCTGAAGTTAAAGGTCTAAAGTAAGTTGTGTGGACAACTTTAGGGGTGATTTGATAATTTTTCTCTAATAATAATAATGAAAAAATCAAAACGCATGAGCCATGTAAGAAAACACTATAAACTATAACAATTTATTTTTGACAACGCCTATAAACTATAACAACATTAACGATACAATCCAAATTGCCTCCGAACCCTTGGATGAGATGCTTATGATACTAGAGGTGTTTGACGACTCCTTAGTGCTATCAAAAAGTGTCACATAGGTGATGATTACCTTCAAGGAGGGTCAAGGAACTTTGAAGAGGTCAAAAGAGAGCAAAACGAGGCTAAAAGGCCCCTTGGAAGGGATATGCGCCCAATCTGCCTTGGAGGTGCGGTAGACCTACTCTTGATCTGCTAGAGCAGGTCAAAACAGTTTCATCCGCTCTTGAGATGCCCTTGACATGCGCCATATCTGCCCCAAATATGCTAAGAGTGGGCTCACTTGCTTTATTAATGCAAATGGGTCACTTTTGGGCCCATTGTAATAAGTTAACCTAGACTATAAATAGATTAACCCTAGACTATAAATAGATTAGCATAGGTCTTATTTCATTAGCTAGTTTTGTTTTTGATAATGAAAATATGAGAACTCTCAAGGGAGTGAGTGAAAGCTGGGAAAGCTCTTGTTGCATCTTGTTTAGAAACGATGATTGTAAGGGCGTTTCAATTCCCTTACGGTTAACGTTAAAGATTAGGTGCTTGTTCATATTTGATTTGAGGGTTTCTGAGTTTAATATACTAATTCGTTCCTATTTCTTTATATCTTCTTGTGTCAATCTATCTATTTTCTATCTCTATCCATTTATCCCTTTACTTTCCGTATTTCAATTTCGTTGATTCTTTAGTTTTTGTGTTTGTAGTTTGATCATTATCATTTGGTATCCAATTAAGAATATAGGATTAAGTGAAGGTTATGCTAACTATCCCATTCTATACTTTTCTCTACCCTCTCTTTGCTTATGAAATTATCAATGGTTATATAAAGGGAAAGCCTAATTGTGAGAATGGCACCTTTGGGGAAAGTGTGTATTGCCTTGAGCCCTTGACCCATGTTCTTGGCTACTTCTCCTATTTGACCCCGTGACCTATTGGGAAGTGGTGATTTCTATACACCTAACTTGGTTCTTGGTCAATACGACAAGCAAATTTTGATTGAGGATGTTCGTATTTTCTTGGGGACTTACAATCCACTTAATAGACCCAAGTTGTGCATGAGAGGCATTTCCAACAAAGATGAATGTTCTTTAAAGAAGGGGAGTAAAGAAAAGATCCAAGAGAGTTCACCATTGTGTGTTTCCATTATTGACCAAAGTTTCACTACTTGAAGGTCAAAGAGAGAGTCTTTTCTTGAAAACACTTCGGGTGAATTCCATATATATATATATACCCTTTTTTGTGACTTTCAAGCAATTAGTGACCCCTTTCTCAAAGGTGGTTTCATTAGTGAGGACCTAGGGCAATGTGTAATTGTCTCTTTAGGGTGTTGCTTATATACTTGCATCCTTGTTTGACACACTTGTGCTTAAGTTGAGTGGACCACAACTTGTGAATGCTAAGTTGATTATTTGTTTGCGGAAGAGTCCATGGATGTTAAAGACTTCTTGCCACCTTCATAGGGTTGGGCAATTTGAAGTATCTTATAGGGCTCGTAGGAGCATGTCTACCACCATAACTAGAGGGAACCCAACTCCTTGGAAGAACCAATTATTTTGGTTTGGCATGGTTTCTAGTTGGGTCCCCATTCTTCCTAGTAGCATGACTCCATTGATGAAATCCCTCTCCTTGAAGAGTTGTTTGAAAGGGAAAGGTTATATGTGCTTAAATGTTTTGATTTCATCCTATGTGCTAAATCTTTTGAGCCAAATGGCATTCTTATAGATAAGAGAACAAGAAAATAGCACGTACCATGATGAGTTTATGCTTGACTCCTTTCTATACTACTTTTTTGCCTATGATGATGTCCATGCTAGTCTTGGAATTGTTTTATTGGGAGGTAGGAAACTTGTTGGTTGGTCCACTTGGTTGAGTAATAATGCCTTATAGATCATTCACATCTTTGACCCTGAAAAACCATTGTGGATTCTTGGTTTATTGATGTCATTATGACCTTTGTGGTTTCCTTGTCTCTTGATAATTGTCATAGTCAATTCCTTTGTAACCTTTTAAATAAGTTTGTCATGATTAACACAAAGGATCCTTGGTTATATCTTAAGAGTGTGCAACCTTGGTATGATGCTATGATTGTTTTTGCTAACCCTAACCCTCATGCCATGAGGATGTTATGTTTGTTTGTTTTTCTTTTGATTTTGCAAGGTTTGGATTCGAGGTCGAATTTTTTTCAAAAATGGGAGGATGATACAATCCAAATTACCTTCGGACCTTTGGATGGGATGCTTATGATAGAGGTGCTTGACGACTCCTTAGTGCTATCAAAAAATGCCACATGGGTGATGATTACTTCAGGAAGGGTCAAGGGAATTTGAAGAGGTCAAAAGAGAGTAGGATGGGGCTAAAAGGCCTTTTGGAAAAAGATATATGCGCAATCTGCCTTGGAGGTGCGCCAGACCTGCTCTTACTCTGCTAAAGCAGGTCAAAATAGTTTCATCCGCTCTTGAGATGCCCTTGACATTCGCCATATCTGCCCCAACTATGATAGAGTGGGTTGCCTTGCTTTATTAATGCAAATGGTCACTTTTGGGCCCATTGTAATAAGTTATCCCTAGACTATTATAAATATATTAGCATAGGTCTTATTTCATTAGTTAGTTTTGTTTTTCATAATGAAAATATGAGAACTCTTGAGGGAGTGAGTGAAAGCTTGGAAAAGCTCTTGTTGCATCTTGTTTAGAAACGGCGGTCGTAAGAGCGTTTCGATTCCCTTGCGGCTAACGTAAGAGATTAGGTGCTTGTTCATAATTGATTTGGGGGTTTCCAAGTTTAATATACTCATCAGTTTTCTTTCTATCTTCTTGTGTCAATCTATCTATCTTCTATCTCTATCCATTTATCCCTTTCCTTTTCGTATTTCAATTTCGTTGATTCTTTAGTTTTGTGTTTGTTTTCGTCATTCCGTAGTTTGATCATTATCAATTATGGAGAATGAAATTGTAAAAGCTGCAATTAAGTGAAATGTAATAAAGTAAAATCCGTCTTAATCAAGGTTTTTGTTTTTGCTAAAGCATCTTAATTAAGTTTACAACCATTTTAAATTTTTGATACACCTACAAAACTAAAGTTCTAAATTTTTAATTCAAATTTACTAACTAGTAATCTTTTCTTTTTTTTTTTGATAACACTAACTAGTAATCTTATGGAGTACTAAATTTCTGATTTCTTATTCATAATAACTAATATATTCTTTTGATAAGCATAACAATTAACATAAACTTTTTTACCTACAAGAATGTTTGTTCACACCATTCCTTTAAGAATTTATATATTCACGCATCATCTTGGTTGTCTATCTCTCTAGAGGCAGATTCAGGATTTTAAGTTCATGGATAGTAAATTCTCTGTCAGGATAGCATATTGGGTTCAGGATAGATTATTTGTTCATATTAAGTGACTTTTTAACACAAATTCAAGATTTAGGCAAAAGTTACTCGAATCTTCCGAGCCTGTAACTAAAGATGTGATCCGCCCTCGTTCTACCTTTTGTTTTATCTTCTTATTTCTTTTTTTTTTTTTTGGGGGGGGGGGGGGGGGGGGGTTAGGATATATCTAATGTTATCCTGTTAATCCAAAGCCAATGGTGCTAAGGCACACAAAATGTCTTAACTCCTTGGTGCACGCAATGAAATGCCACCCAAGCTTGGTGAAACATTTATCCAGCATTGCACTAGGTTTTAAGGCTTAAACACACTTCTTAACAAGAATGATTTGTCAAGTTTTTTCGATTGTCATAGAAATTCTTTCCGAGGAACAAGAGCATCCTCTATTTACAGAACTAGACTATGAAATCATTACCACCAATCTTTACCATTTCAGATCCTTAATAATGTTTGGACAGTTATTGGTTTGAAAGACGTACTACTATCATATTAACTCAATAGTGTAATGAAATGAACATTTAACTGCATGGATAAAAGGCTGAATACCACTATGGGATCTGAATTTGTAGATTTTGCCAGGACAACCCACGAAGGAACTGTAACACAGTAGCTCCAGCCCGTGTGAGGATCATGAGGCCAAACAGTTTCTCGCCCAGCCTGGATAACATGTTAAGCATATGTAAGTTTTTTCCAGGAAAAAGGGAAAAAAAAAAATATATCTGACAGGAAGCCCGGAAGGTACACCTTTTTTAGAAGAAGCAATTGTGCTTCAGTACCATGTAAATGATTTCAATGCTCCATCTCTTTGAGAGAAAGTGATTTTAAGAGAATTAATCCAGAGAAAATTAACCAAGTGTTATATCCTCAATTAGGTCATAAAGACATTAATTACCAAAGAAAAAGAAAGACTTGATATAACCAATCCTTATTCCATTCAAATTCTACAACTTCATATATTGTTCATGAACTAATTGAGTCGTGAAAAATGCCTTGGTTAACAGACCTGGAAAGACTATGCATTTTGCCGCTTGGCCTAATATGTTGAATCCTAGAGAAAATGTTCCCATAGATCACACAAGCAAAGTTAACAAACTGAAGCTTATTAAATCAAACTGCCAAATGGAGAACACTGATGATAGGAACAACCTAATTCAGTGTCATCAAGCATGAAGTATGTATCAATAGCCACAATGATAAAACAATTTACTTGATCTAACAGTCTGGATTACTTGTTAATAAATTCAAGCTAATATGAAATACTGTCATAAAAGAAGTCATCCAATTCTTTTCCGACCTAAGATGTTTTCTAAACACAAATAAATATTTGAACAGTGATGGAAAGATCTGACTATATGCTTCTTTATCATGACCACCTATTTCCCTCCATTACGCGTTGTGTGTGCCATAAGAAAGTCAACATCGACGCGGTTCTAACTTAAACAGTATTAAAACAGGGCAGCAACAATAAGCAACGAGCACTGGGAAGTCAACTACTAGTATGACTACCATCAATCTAATCAAGGATAGGCAGGTTTTTAAGCACTACATAATAATTTGAATGGACCATAACATTCACTTCGAAACTTATGAAGACTGGCCAAAGTATGAAAATGCTATATTTTAGTTTCGTTCTTATCGCTTATGCAGGTTCTAAACGTGTTTACTACAATAACATCTGAACTGAATTGAACCAGAAGGCTATAAAAGGCAAAGAAACAAATATGCCTACGAATAAACCTCCTATCCTTCTATAAGAATGAGAAAGCCAGCATTTGATTTCTCGAAAATATCAATTAACAACAAGAAAAATGATCCGTCTTTAGTCAAACATACCCTATTTCTTACAAGATATATACTTTGAAACTTATGAAGACTGGCCAAAGTATGAAAATGCTATACTTTAGTTTCATTCCTATCACTTATGCAGGTTCTAAATGTGTTTACTAAAATAACATCCGAACTGAATTGAACCAGAAGGCTATAAAAGGCAAAGAAACAAAGATGCCTACGAATAAACCTTTTATCCTTCTATAATAATGAGAAAGCCAGCATTTGATTTCTCAAAAATATCAATTAACAGCAAGAAACAATGATCCGTCTTTAGTCAAACATATCCTATTTCTTACAAGATATAGACTATTGATACCAAGCTATGTCATGTAGACGGGACTACGGGAAGAGAGCTCGGCTATTTTTCCTCAACGCTTCTTTTTCTCCACGCTCATTCTGCATTGCGTCCTGTGCCTTTGGCACTTTGCTGCGTCATATTCATCATTGGACAGTACAATATGGACTTCGCTGGAAAGGACAGATGTTAACCCCCTTACATGGTCTTACGACTTTCAGGAGACCTGTATTTTTGGTAAGCAGTAGCCATGACATGGTCGATTGTAGCCCAAGAGTTCTTACATATGTCCAGGCAAACACACCCAAAAGCTCAATCCTTTGATTTTGCTCCCAACGCATTCGTTCTCTACCTTTATCTTCGCTTTTTCTCATCTCCCTTCCGCCTTCTTCACCTACAGCAAAAATCATCTGTCCGTTTCGTTCCTTCTTTTAAAAAAATTCACTGGTAAGTTTATTCGTATACCCTTTTGATATTGGTCTATGCTTCATTTTTGTTTCTCTCTATTGTACTGTTAACTGTATAAGAATCATCCATCTTAGTTATCTGTTCCTGGACTGTAAGTTAACATTTAATTGAAGAAGCTAATTTTAGAGCTAGACTCATTGTAATGATGCTATGAACTATATAGTTCTTCGTTCTTTTCGGTTTATTTGTCTTACTTTCTATTTTAGTCCGTTTCCCAAAGAATTTATGTTTCCTTTTTTGGCAATTTTTTTAATTTCTACTTTCCACATCACATGTTTAAGACGATAGAGATTCAAATGTCTTATTAATTTTCTTTGATTCTGTGTCAAACAAGACAAGTAAATTGGAAAGGAGGAAGTAAATCTTTTTGTGCTGAAGAATATGATTTCATTGTGAATATATAGATGTTTCACTAACAAGAGCTTATTTTTTCCACAGAAGGGTAACATTTTATCCAAGAATCTATTTTGTTATTGCCTAACTATTCTGGAATTGAGCCTTAGCAGTTATTGTATCTGGCCAGTGGATAGAGGTTGCAATTTCAATTTCATCCGCTATTTGTTAACCTCATTTTCAGTTTTCTATGTATCTTGGCGGAGAAGAACGTTTTGTGAGCAAACTATCTGCTTTGAATTTGTTGAGTTGTCTATAGAGACAACAACAACAGCATGTCCACAGTAGTCACACAAGTAGGATCTGGGAGGGTAGGATGTGAACAAAATTTGCCCCTACTTTTGTGGGGGTAGAGAGGTTGTTTCTGGTAGACCCTCGGCTCAAAATAAGTAATCGAAGAAGTGTAGAAGCCTAGAGGGAAAATAATGACTGCAAAAAGCAAGATGAACAACACAAATGAAGCAACAATCTAAGTTAAAGATGAAGAATACAATACTACGAGCTGTCTGTGGAGGCATTTATTATTATTATTATTATTATTATTATTATTATTATTATTATTATAACCCTAGATAGGAAGGTCTGGAGGGCGCGAATTTCGGCAGAGGATTAGGGCCAGTTTGGGTCGCTAGTGTAGGGAATTACTTGGTGGGGGTTTTATTCCTGTTATGATTCCGTGTTCCGTGTTCCATGTTTTATTACGAATCTGTGTGCTTTCCTCTGCTTTCCTCTGTTTTATATTACTTATGGGTGCCGTATTTATGTTATGTAATCTGCTTCTGTGCTTTACTATGTGTTTGTGTGGTATCTCGTGCCTTGAGCCGGGGGTCTATCGGAAACAGCCTTTCTACTTCATCAGAGGTAGAGGTATGGACTGCGTACATCTTACCCCCCCAGACCCCACTAGGTGGGAATACACTGGGTTTGTTGTTGTTGTTGTTGTTGTTGTTGTTGTAGTAGCCATGACATGGTCACCACGATTCCCTTTGTGAGGAAGCACCCCTCCTCACGAAGTTCCAGGGATATTTTCTGAATTCCTTAGAGAGAGTTGTCTCTCGCCCTTGGGTATTCTCTATCCATCTTATATAGGTGTGTGCAAGTATCAAATAATATGCATGTATCGATTTCTAAATTCAAGCATGTATGGAACAATCTGTCTGAGGAACTGAAAGAACATTCCACACCTATGTTGTGTCACACCTCTTCGGCATAGGTCATTACGCAAATAAAGCAGGAGCAAACCTATGTTGAGCCAATGGGGTTCAATTGAATCCCTTTATCAGAAAACTAAACTACGTAAATAGGGAAAAAATGTTTTTTTTTAATTATATATTAATTGTTGAATCCCTTAGAAATAAGGGAATATTCTAGTGTAGTAACACGGAGGATTCAACAATTGATTTAGGTCATAGGTTCAAATTCTAAGTGTAACATTTTAGTACTTTTTTTTAATCTCCTCGCATAAATTCCTTGGGTGTATGTTTAAGTTCAACTCTTCTAACAGCCAGTTAGCTCGGCATCTTGGCAGAAGTCACAGGTCTTACTATTAACACGATGTAACACCCCGCCAAATCGTCCATGCGTTAGTCTCATTTATTTTGACTTCCTAAGTGAGTAAAGTTTAAACCATATAGAATTTTCTTAATTTTGACTCTATCAAGTGGGAAATTGAATGAGCTTTCCGTCGATATAAGATTTGCCCAAATCCAATACCCGTGCAAGAAATTATGACTAATTTAAGTCCTAGTCGAAAACACCGTCATTTTTGTGCTTGGTGCATCGCGGAGGGGGTCTATTTAACAATTGTTAAATTCTAGTAGCCTAGCGCGATTATGGCGCGTCGCGCTGAAGTTCCAGGTCCCAACCAGTGGGACAACGCGATGGCTCCGCGTGGCGGTGACCCTAAGAATCCCATTCGTCAAATTCCACTGAGCCACCGCGATTGTGGAGCGTCGCGGTGGCCTATAAAATCGGGCTCCCAGTTATATTTTATTCCGTCTCATTAAGGGTATATTAGGTATTTTCCACCCCCTTTTCAGTTTAAACACGGGATTATACTCTCAAGTGACCACATTATTCATATTCTCTTCAAAAATTCACAAGAACACTCTCTAGGGTTTTAAACTAAAAAATCAATTAACTCAAGATTCAACCGTGGGTTTTCGAAACTGATTGAAGATTTGGAATCCCTAAATCGTAGGCTTCAAGAATCATCCATCAAATTTCTAAATTGAGGTACGCGGGGTTTATCCTAAAACTACATGGGCTTGTTGAAAACACCCAATTATGATTTTAAAAATCATCAAGCATGAATTTGTTAAAGGGGTTTTGAGATCTATGATTTTATTATGCTTTATACATGTTTAATGATATTGTTGTTTTGGCCTTTAGGCCTTATCCCCTTAAATTGATTTACACATATAAGTATATGTATGAAACTTGAAATTGAAGATTTGTTTGAGAGCACAAATAATGAAAATCCCTCTCTTGAGATAACCTGATGTTTATGATCTTATGGTGATTGATTGAAATGCATGATTCACGGCTTGAAAATAGTTTACTCAAATACCATAGTATTTTGAGCATGATTTAGAGATTTATGAGAGGGAGTTTCTTGATGTAAATATATTTTATTAAAAGAGAAAGATTTGCATGAAATCAAGAGCTTTGACATGGCCACCTTGCATCATTGAAAGTTTGACAAAGAGAGTTGCATATATGTGTTTACATGAGTTTTAAAGAATGAGTTCTTTGAAATGATTTATTGATATGGTGGTCTCGAATTTATGTTTTGGAAACAGAGAGTGTAATATGCCAATAATGGCTCAGAGATGTGACTTGCAAGTCAATGGTATGACGATACCATAAGTATGTATGCCATAACAGAGTATGTTTTTCAAAGTTTGATTTCAGAGAATGCATGTTTTAAAGAGTTAAAACTGGGCTTAAAGAGGGTTAGGTGGTTTGAGTTCAAGTAACTCTTAACCTAAAACCGTGATTTGCCAATCCGGGTATATTATTTTACGCTGGCGACGGCCGTGTGGCGTAGCAGAGTCAGAGACTCCAACCCTTGCGGCACACTTGGGTTGAGGACTTCCCCGCCGAGTCAATGGCGGATTTCATATAGCCCGTGGAATTTTAGAGTTGTAGGGTATACCACCTAGCGCAGAAGTAAAACAAAGAGTGTCACACAGTTCAGATGATTTTACAGAGTCTTTCAGAAATGCTCATGTGATTTCTTACCATATGATATGTTTATGAACTGTTCTAAATTGCTCTCCTATATGTTGAATATAAATTATTATTTTGGATTTGCACTGCGAACCAGTACAATTGTACTGACCCCCTACCTCCCAGGTTCGGAGGCTCAATCTAGAGGTCCGGCTAATCAGTAGAGGTATTCTAGAGAGAAGTGATCCGTGCAGTGGTGAGCCTTCATTGTTCTAGAAGTCCTGTCATCTCAGATTATGTTATTCCTTTGTTTTGGTCTACTGGGGGCCTTGTCCCAGCTTTTCAGACAATTATCTTTAGATCATGTAGTAGAGATTTCGCAGACTGTTCCAAAAGTTGTTTGGTTGATTTCGGATTTCATTCCGTATGGTTAAACTGAATCCAGAGTATGATCATGTTTCCGTATTAGATTATAATTCCGCATTTTCTTTTATTATATGAATGTTGTGCATGATTACTAGATCAGATAGAGTAGAACGTCCAGCCTTCATGGTTCGGGATGTCCGTCACGGCCAGGCCTTAGTTCGGGTCGTGACACACGAACAGCATATATTGGCTAAAAGTTGCATCAGACCGAGATACATGCTAAATTCTGATGTGCTTCAAGAAGCTGCATGGAACCCGACACCCACGTCACATCCCTTGGACATCGGGCACATCAAGACAAGTGATGAAAACGGGTAATTTGCATATTGTCAATTATTGTAAAACATTAACTTGACAGGCTTACTGTGTTGATAAATCAGCTAACCGGACATATTGATTAAATTCACATGAACTGATCAGAAGTCCAATATTAAGCACACTTTTCAGTAGGATCAATCAATCGATGCCCACAAAAGTTATCTAATCATTCCAAAGAGACGGATAAATAGATCCATCAAAACTTGTAAATTACAATAGGAAGAAAAGACTCACCCAATTCTTTGGGGGAGGGCTCCAATCCATACCCAGTGGCAAAGGCGAAGTTCCATCATGTCTATGCTTCGGCGGGCTCCCCTGCCTCTGCATAATAGCTGTATCACAAGTCAAATCAATCAATTGATTGACCCCAACTCTTTCTCTCTTTATGTACAAAAGAATCAATCAGTTGGTGTGCGACTCGGCAAACTTGATACTATCCTTCTCTCTCTAGAGCATATTGAGAAAGAAAAAAAAATACGACGAAGAACTGTAGAAAGTGGCAACAATCTTGATTTGTTTTGTATGTAAAATGTGTGTAACCATTTCTGAGCTTCTAACCAGGCGCATCATAACGACGTGTCTAAGATGTGCCTTGTTTGGATTCCTTTCTTCTCCGCCAGGGACAAGCGCGTGGAAAATTATCCCTTAATTTTTTTCTTTATATGCCAACTGTGACGCAAAAAGGAGCAATTTCATGCCCAGTCACTAATCAATATATATATATTAGGTCAATCGATAGCCCTTAAATTTATTCCTAAAATTCTCTTAGACCCCTAAATTAAGGTTTGTACCTATTAAATTCCTAAATCCCCTAATTTGGTTCCAATTGAGCATTTTTGCCCACATCTCATCAGCTTCCAGGCGCGTGTCTCCAAACGCCACTGATGTGGAAAGTTATTCCACTTAAAACCCTCCACGTGTATAAACTAACTCCACATATACTTAATACATTTTAATTTTAAATGGAAAAAATCTCATTCCACGAAAGTTTCTCTCTGTCTCCTTGTTAACTCTCTCTCTTCATAACCCTAAATTAACCTTAAATTTACCAAATTTCCACTCAAATCGAAGGACAAATTTGGGGGTTTTCCTCAGATCTTCCTGTTGTAAGTGTTCGCATTTGTTAAATTTTGTTGAATTTTAGCATATTGTAGTTTTTAGGGTTTTGAAATCACTGTTACGCCTATGATTTTGGGAATATTCCGTCTCCTTACTTAACATGCATTAAAGGTTGTATCTTTTAGCTTATTGATGTGTAGTCTAGGTATATTCCGTGGTCATTCCGTTAAGTAACTTTGAATTTTTACCCTTTGTCATAGGTGACGTAATAAATGGAGATAATTTTCACAAAATTGCACCATGGGGAATCCTTTTCCAATACGGGTGTCCCTACATATGTTGCAAGTTATGTACCAGAGGTAAGGTACATTGACAAGAACCACTTTTCCATACTAGAATTGTTATTTTATACTAAAGAATTAGGGTATGAAGCTGTTAGGGGGTTTTATTATCAAGATGCAGTAACTAATTAGTTCAAGTTGGTTAAAAGTGACAGACATCTCTATGAACTGGTTAAAGATTTAAAACATGAGGACTCTATTGATTTTTATGTCTATCATGTTTTAGATGAACCAATTCTTGGCCCCATGATCCCACTGGTTTTTTACCTGCACTTGATATTATTGAGTGTGCAGACCTAGAAAGAAAAAGTGTTGGTGTTGGTGATAGTGCTAACATAAAGATAGAATCTATTGGAGTAGAGGAAGAGAGGGAGACTGATGTAGAAGATGTTGGTGTACAAGGTGGTGATGAGGCTGATGTAGAAGATATTGGTGTACAAGGAGATGATGAGGTTGATGTAGAAGATGTTGGTATACAAGGAGGTGATGAGGCTGATGTAGAAGATGTTGGTGTACAAGGAGGTGATGAGGCTGATGTAGAAGATATCCATGTAGAAGATATTAAGCTAGAAGATTTTGGTGTAGAAGGGGGTGATGAGGCTGATGTAGAAGACATTAATGTAGAAGATGTCAGCCTAACAAGTGAGTTATCAGATTATTTGAGTAGTGATTCAGATCTTGGAGATATTCCTTCAGAAGATCGCTCAGATGTTGATGAGGAGTTAAGGGTTTTTAGACAAGAAAGAAGGGGAAAAAAAGCCAACAACAAAGAAAGAAACAAAAAAGCAAGAAAAAAGGTTGTTGAAACTGAAGAAGTACCTGTGGGAGTTACTGGTTGTGTAGATAGAGGCTTTGGGGATATTGGTAAAAGTAAGGCTACCAAATATTCTGGAAAGTTGGGTAGAGATGAGGAATATATTGATAGTTCTGATTGTTGAAGTGAAGATAGTGAAGAGATAGATGTAGATATTGTTAAAGGAGTAGATCTACCTAGAAGAAGGAGAAGCAAGAAAACTAGGTATGATGAAAATTATGAGTTTTCTGTGTTTAAGCTTGGAATGATTTTCGCGGGTGCAAATCAGTTTAGAAAAGATGTTGCAGATTATGCTGTAGAGTATAGAAGCCAAGTGAAGTTAAAACCTAATGAAAAACATAGAATAAAGGTGAAGTGCATTGCAGCTAATTGCGACTGGTTGCTCTTTGCTTCTACTGATAGGGATTTAGGTGATTTTATTGTTAAGAACTATAACCCTATTCACAAATGTATACCTCTAAATAAGAACAAAATGTGTGATTCAAAGCTGTTTGCTAGAAAGTTCAAGGACAAAATAGCTTCTCAGCCATACATTAGGATTTGGGAAATTCAGGATTTAGTAAGAGAGGTGTTGGGTCTTTATGTAGGTAAAACTATTTGTTATAGGGCTAAACAGATGGTTATGAGGGACACTATGGGAGATTGGAAGCTGGAATTTGCCAGATTATGTGACTATGTAGATATGATCAAGACAACAAATCCAGGAAGTTCTTGTTGGATAAAAATTGACAAAGAAACTGAACCAGGAAAGAACCTCTTTGTTTATTTCTATGTGTGCTTTCATGCCTTCAAGCAAGGATGGTTAGATGGGTGTAGGAAAATTATTGGTTTTGATGGATGCTTTCTCGAAGGAGCTTGTAAGGGTGAGTTGTTGGTTGCTGTGGGGAAAAATAGCAACAACCAAATATATCCTATTGCATGGGCAGTTGTGGATACTGAAACAAAATATAGCTGGGACTGGTTCATAAGGTATCTAATTGCAGATCTAAATCTGGGAACTGGTGAAGGCTTAACTGTAATGTCAGACCAACAAAAGGTACCACCACTTAATTATTTTTCTCATTACTTGACTTTATTTTCCAATAATATTCCTGTTTTAATAATACTTATTACAGGGTCTTGTTTCTATTTTGATGTATCTGCTACCAAATGCTGAGAGAAGAATGTGTGCTAGACATATTTTGAGTAATTGGCAAGTGCACTGGAGAGGAGAAGAGAGAAGAAAACAGTTTTGGAGATATGCAAAAGAAAGATTTAAAGTAAAGTTTAGAGAGGAGATGCAAGCAATGTCAAGGCTAGGTAAGAAAGAAATAACTGAGGACATGCTGATTAATCCTCCTACTTCTTGGTGTAGGGCATATTTCAAAACACATTCCAAATATGATATTGTAGAAAATAACATGTGTGAGAATTTCAATTCTTGGATCTTAGCTGCTAGACATAAGTCCATAATCACAATATTAAAGGATATCAGACATCAACTGATGAATAGACATGTAGATATGATTAAATTTGCAGAAACATGGATTTCAGACATTGCACCTATGGCAAGAACTATTTTAGAAGCTAACAAAGAATATCCAAATAGGTGTAGAGTTCTATGGAATAGAGTTAATGGTTTTGAAATTGAGGATGGGGGTTACACATTTGTTGTTCACTTGGACAAAAAGTATTGTGATTATAGGTTATGGATGTTAAGAGGTATTCCTTGTCC
>NW_025847641.1:0-3798 GCF_002878395.1 Capsicum annuum | reverse complement strand
TTTTCTTTTAAAATTCGATTTAATTTTGCCGGTTCATTCGGCGAATCTTTTTATTTTTCCTCTTGACGGAAACAAGAAAGGGGGCGAGGCACGGAGGCCCGCGTGCGAGGTGTGACGGGCGGCACAGGAGAAAGAGGCATAATAGAATTTGGAGTGCTGGGAATGACGAATGCGATCATACCAGCACTAACGCACCGGATCCCACCGGAACTCCGAAGTTAAGCGTGCTTGGGAGAGAGTTGTACTAGGATGGGTGACCCACTGGGAAGTCCTCGTGTTGCATCCCTTCCTTTTTTTGTCCTTTAAAATTCGATTTAAGTTGGCCGGTTCGATCGGCGAATCTTTTTATTTTTCCTCTGGGCGAAAACAAGAAAGGGGGTGAGGCGCGGAGGCCCGAACGGCACAGGAGAAAGAGGCTTAATAGAATTAGGAGTGCTGGGAATGACGGATGCGATTATACCAGCACTAACGCATCGGATCCCATCAGAACTCCGAAGTTAAGCGTGCTTGGGCGAGAGTAGTACTAGGATGGGTGTCCCCCTGGGAAGTCTTCGTGTTGCATTCTTTTCTTTTTGTTTTAAATCTGCGCAGAAAAGAGAAAGGGGGCAAGGCGAAGGGGCGCGCGTGCGGGGTGTGACGTTCGGCGGAGGAGAAAGAGGCATAATTGAATTTGGAGTGCTGGGAATGACGGATGCGATCATACCAGCACCAACGCACCGGATCCCATCGGAACTTCGAAGTTAAGCGTGCTTGGGTGAGAGTTGTACTAGGATGGGTGACCCTCTGGGAAGTCCTCGTATTGCATCCTTTTTTTTTCATTTAAAATTCGGTTTAATTTTGCCGGTTCGATCTGCGTATCTTTTTGTTTTTCCTCTTGGCGGAAACGAGAAAGGGGGCAAGGCGCAGGGGCGCGTGTGCGGTGTATGACTGGCGGCGCAGGAGAAAGAGACATAGTAGAATTTGGAGTGCTGGGAATGACGGATGCGATCATACCAGCACTAACGCACTGGATCCCATCAGAACTCCAAAGTTAAGCGTGCTTGGGCGAGAGGAGTACTAGGATGGGTGACCCCCTGGGTATTCCTCGTGTTGCATCCCTTCCTTTTATTATTCCTTTAAAATTTAGTTTAATTTTGCCGGTTCGATCGACGAATCTTTTTGTTTTTCCTCTGGGCGGAAAGGAGAAAGAGGCATAATAGAATTTGGAGTGTTGGGAATGACGGATGCGATCATACCAGCACAAACGCACCGGATCCCATCGGAACTCCGAAGTTAAACGTGCTTGGGCGATAGTTGAACTAGGATGGGTGAAACCCTGGGAAGTACTCGTGTTGCATCCCTTCCTTTTTTTTTCTTTAAAATTCGGTATAATTTTGCCGGTTCGATCGTCGAATCTCTTTGTTTTTCCTCTTGGCGGAAACAAGAAAGGGGGCGAGGCGCGGAGGCTCACGTGCAGAGTGTGACGGGCGTCGCAAGAGAAAGAGGCTTAATAGAATTTGGAGTGCTAGGAATGACGGATGCGATCATACCACCACTATCGCACCGGATCCCATCAGAACTCCGAAGTAAAGCATGCCTGGGCGAGAGTAGTACTAGGATGGGTGACCCCCTGGGAAGTCCTCGTGTTGCATTCCTTCCTTTTTTTTTCCTTTAAAATTCAGTTTAATTTTGCCGGTTCGATCGGCGAATCAATTTGTTTTTCCTCTTGGCGTAAACGAGAAAGGGAGCAAGGCGCAGGGCGCGCGCGTGCGGGGTGTGACGGGCGGCGCAGGAGAAAGATGCAAAATAGAATTTGGAGTGCTGGGAATGACGGATGCGATCATACCAGCACTAACGCACCGGATCCCATCAGACCTCAAAAGAAAGCGTGCTTGGGCGAGAGTAGTGTTGCATCCCTTCCTTTTTTTTTCCTTTAAAATTCATTTTAATTTTGCCTGTTCGATCGACGAATCTTTTTGTTTTTCCTCTTGGCGGAAACGAGAAAGGAGGGAAGGCGCAAGAGCGCCCGTGCGAGGTGTGACGTGCGGCAGAGGAGTAACAGGCATATTAGAATTTGGAGTGCTAGGAATGACGGATGCAATCATACCAGCACTAATGCACCGGATTCCACCGGAAATCCGAAGTTAAGCGTTCTTGGGATAGAGTTGTACTAGGATGGGTGACCCACTGGGAAGTCCTCGTGTTGCATCCCTTCCTTTCTTTGTCCTTTAAAATTTGGTTTAATTTTGCCGGTTCGATCGGCGAATCTTTTTATTTTTCCTCTTGGCGGAAACAAGAATGGGGGCGAGGCGCGGAGGCCCGCGTGCGGGGTGTGACGGGCGGCACAGGAGAAAGAGGATTAATAGAATTTGGAGTGCTGGGAATGACGGATGCGATCATACCAGCACTAACTCACCGGATCCTATCAGAACTACGAAGTTAAGCGTGCTTGGGCGAGAGTAGTACTAGGATGGGTGACCCCCTGGGAAGTCCTCGTGTTGTATCCCTTCCTTTAAAATTCAGTTTAATTTTGCCGGTTCGATCGGCGAATCTTTTTCTTTTTACTTTTGGCAGAAACGAGAAAGGGGGCAAGGCGCAGGGGCGCTTGTGCGGTGTGTGACTGGCGGCGTAGGAGAAAGAGGCATAATAGAATTTGGAGTGCTGGGAATGACGGATGCGATCATTCCAGCACTAACGCACTGGATCCAATCAGAACTCCAAAGTTAAGCGTGCTTGGGCGAGAGGAGTACTAGGATGGGTGACCCCCTGGGAAGTCCTCGTGTTGCATCCCTTCCTTTTATTTTTCCTTTAAAATTTAGTTTAATTTTGCCGGTTCGATCGACGAATCTTTTTGTTTTTCCTCTTGGCAGAAACGAGAAAGGGGGCAAGGCGCAGGGGCGCGGGTGCGGGGTGTGACGGGCGGCGGAGGAGAAAGAGGCAGAACAGAATTTGGAGTGTTGGGAATGACGGATGCGATCATACCAGCATAAACGCACCGGATCCCATCGGAACTCCGAAGTTAAACGTGCTTGGGCGATAGTTGAACTAGGATAGGTGACACCCTGGGAAGTACTCGTGTTGCATCCCTTCCTTTTTTTTTTCTTTAAATTAGATTTAATTTTGCCGGTTCGATCGTCGAATCTTTTTGTTTTTCCTCTTGGCGAAAACAAGAAAGGGGGCGAGGCGCGGAAACTCACGTGCGGAGTGTGACGGGCGTCGCAAGAGAAAGAGGCTTAATAGAATTTTGAGTGCTGGGAATGATGGATGCGATCATACCACCACTATCGCACCGGATCCCATCAGAACTCCGAAGTTAAGCATGCCTGGGCGAGAGTAGTACTAGGATGGGTGACCCCCTGGGAAGTCCTCGGGTTGCATCCCTTCCTTTTTTTTTCCTTTAATATTCAGTTTAATTTTGCCGGTTCGATCGGCGAATCAATTTATTTTTCCTCTTGGCGGAAACGAGAAAGGGGGCAAGGCGCAGGGGCGCGCGTGCGAGGTGTGACGGGTGGCGCAGGACAAAGATGCAAAATAGAATTTGGAGTGCTGGGAATGACGGATGCGATCATACCAGCACTAACGCACTGGATCCCATCAGACCTCCAAAGAAAGCGTGCTTGGGCGAGAGTAGTGTTGCATCCCTTCCTTTTTTTTTCCTTTAAAATTCGGTTTAATTTTGCCTGTTCGATCGACGAATCTTTTTGTTTTTCCTATTGGTGGAAACGAGAAAGGGGGCTAGGCGCAGGGGCGCGCGTGCGGGGTGTGACGGGCAGCCCAGGAGAAAGAGGCATAATAGAATTTGGAGTGCTGTGAATAACG
>NW_025847640.1:0-2146 GCF_002878395.1 Capsicum annuum | reverse complement strand
CTCAACATATGCTAAGGTGACTTAAGTAGCTAATAATGTAATGATTTGTAGGGAAATCAAAACTCCCTAATCATGAAATAATAATAACAAGGGGGGCTCGAATCATCCTGGTCACTTTAACTCCTGCATCGGCAAATGCATTTTAAGTATCGGTCACTGGGATTTTCACTTTCATAACTCAGCTACACAACCCTTATTAGAGTTTAGTTAAAACAATTATCACACAATCCCAATCATGAACCATATGTCACATTAAGGCATACATGATTTGTATCGTCATACCAACTACACTTGCAAGGTAACAACATTATGCAAAACAATTTTCCATTTACTTGGGGAAAACAACTCCCTTCGTTCACTAATACAAGGTTGGGGAAACAAACTCTCTTTATCCATTAAATAATACGATTGTGTTTAAAATACCTCTTTACATCATCCAATAGTGTAATACCCCAGGAAATTTTTTGTTGAAATTTTGTGCGTAAACATGTTGGGTTCTATCTTCTAGAATGAATTATAAATTTTTTGTGTAGAATGTCTTAGATTATAACTCACCATTTCGTAGAGTATCAAATAATATTTCCAATGATATGTGGATCATCCAAAACGGACACCTGAGCGATGAGTTATAAACATTCCGATAGAACTGTGACGAGTAAAACGTGTAGGAAAAAGTACTGAGGCCTGGCGTATTTTCTCTCCAACTTTAAATGATCATAAATCCTTATACATAATGATCAGGTGATCTAATCTATATCAACACAAAGATCTGTGAGTTCTCTTTCCAATTAAATTGGTTTCATCCAATTTGTCTATCAAAGCAAAAAGTTATGGTCAATCTACTTTAGCCTATCAAAAGCAAAATTTTAGGTCAACTTCAAACGATCATAACTCCTCATACACAATGATTTGGGTGAGATACTATATATCAATGGAAAGATATGAGAGTCATCTTTCTAACGAAATTGGTTTTATTCAATTTGGATATCAAAGTAAAACATTACGGTTGATGTTCTTCAGACTATCAAAATAGTCCACCAAAGGATAGATTCAAGAATTATTTGATTCTTAGGGGCGTTTTGGTCATTCTTACTTACCCAAAAAACTATACAAACCCTATATTAAACCCTATTAGAAGCATTGTATGTTATATTTCATCAAATTTCCTCAAAAAAAAACCCTATGCTCCTACATCCAACTTCAAGAACCTCCAAAGTTCACCATTAATTTGCAAATTTATTCAAGATTCCAAGTTCCTAGTTCAAGAACTCCAAGAACAATCATTCAAAGGCACGATTAACATTTCTTTACAAAGGCATGATTTTTTTGATTTGATTTTTATGAATTTGAAGTATGAACCCATATCTTATGATGATTATTAAGAAATCTTGATGTTTATGATTTTGAAAGATGAATTTACATGTGTGGAGATATAAAGCATAAATCTTGAATGATATTTATCATGATTTTGATATTTGGGTTGTGAATCCCCATTGGAAATTGTGTTTTTTTGATAAAGTGTATGTTATAAGTACGTTGATGTTGCATATTTGAGATATTTTGAATGATTTGACCTTTTGGTCTTAATGGAGTTGTTTTGAACTCGAGTGTGAAAGAAATACACAACGTGGTTGATTTTGAGAGATGGGAAGCTTGATGGATCCCGATGTATATTTATATATTACTAAAATTATTTTGGTATGGATTGTGTTTAAAATGATCTAAGCTAAGTTCGAGAGAAATCTTTAGCACCGAGTGGGAGGTATAAAGCAACCTTACTTTCCTAGAACTACGTAGCCCTGTAGGAGTGAGCCTAAGGCTGATTTATATAGTGATCACTAGTTTGTGTGGATTTGATATCGATAGTCCTACTCCGATGTCAAGGATAGGATGGCTCTCCCCAATGTGGGTTGTACGTTGGACTCCATGTAGCTCATATGGTTTATGTCTGTTATAGGATCTCCCAGTGTGTGTTTGTTTCCTTTGTCTATGGTGAATGGTGAAGTAATTTGAAAGTGGAATTGTGAAATTTATTCTTTCGAAAGATTTAAATGATATTTACATTATGAGAATTGATATTCTTGATGAACTAAAAGTGATTGACAAATTATATGATGACTCACATGTGTTATTGTACTTATATCAT
>NW_025847639.1:0-1054 GCF_002878395.1 Capsicum annuum | reverse complement strand
ATGCCGAATTGTTCACAGAAGTCGCCTAATTGAGATTTCTCTCTGAGTTTATCAAGTTTGACTTGTCGAGCTAATTTTAGCTCATTACAGAGGGCTAAGCCTTCTTGTGTACTAGCTACAATTAGTTGACCATAAGTTTTTTCAGAATAAGGAATTTCGCCATAAGATCCTCTAAGAGTTTTACGAACACGTTCAGCAAATAAGAGGGGAAGACCGTCAATGAATTTAGCTTTCCAATGTTCATACTTACTTTCGGGTAAGTCCATGACACGACTAAGGAAGGTGTCTTTATACCACCGAAATTCGCCTAGATGACGGCATTTTAGACCATTAAGAAGAGTTCGAATATTTTCGTATTGATTGGTGAATCATCCGCTAAAATGTTCAATAATAGTCAGCATGAGTGTATAAACTGCATCTGATCTTCCTTCCGGGAGAGTACGACCAAGATTGTCTTTTCCTGGATGATCATTTGTAGCATTAAAGATAGATTCGCATTTTGAATCATCGAGAAAATTATCCCACCAGCCTCGGAGTTGACCAGTGAAACCCGCGACAATCATTTTACAAATTGTCTGGTCATTTCTAGTGGTGCTAGAACCAGTGGATTTAGTGGCTAACGCGATTGTGGCATACATAGACATACGATGAATGAGGATAGAGATTTGGCGGTCGGATAATCCGTCAATATTCCATTCATATATAGCGTCACCGCTATAAGACGTATTTGTTTGATTCCAATCCCTTTCCTCTATCAGAACATCTTGAGGAGTAGGACGTGGATAATAGGCAGTAGACATACGGGGAATATCTGCGTATTTTTTCCCTGGCTGTCATTTGAAAACACCTTTGAGTTTGTAAAGTTCATCCGAGAGAATTTTACTTGGATTATCAGAAGAGTCAAGATTATCCGCAAAGTTGGACTCAAGATTATGAACAAAATCATTTGAAATATTCAGTGGTTGAATATGTAACTGCGAAAATTTTTTATCTAAGAGTTTTTCTAATTGATCGATGGGAGAGTCTTGTGTGAAACCCTCGATTTCAATAGGTC
>NW_025847638.1:0-1619 GCF_002878395.1 Capsicum annuum | reverse complement strand
CCTCAGGCAACTATTTATAACAAATCAGTGTAAACTTTTTAAACGTCCAAATCCAAAAAAATTCTTGGAGTTTAAAATAACTATCACAAAAAAATATATTCTTTTAGTTATAGTATCTCTTTTGAATTTAATGATATCTCCTTCGGGTTTCAACTTTTAATGCCAGCTAAAATTGAATTAGCAATTCTAAAAGGAACCATATACCCATTACTTTTCATATTTCAGATGCGTAAGTTACGTATTTACTTTCAAAATGTGCTTACTTGTGTTGTTCAAGTTTACATACACAAACTAATTAGAATCATATGAATGGAATTAAACAGTAAGCATTACGTATACATGTATAACAATATCTGGTAAGGAAACACGGAATTGAATATTCAAAGTCAGAAGCATAAAACAAACTCTTCAGTAGCCCCATCCTATCAAATAGCTAATATCAAAATAACAATAAACCCGAAAAAGGCGGGGGAACGGAAAGCAAGAAAACAAAAACGGCTTCAAAAAATGGAGACATGATTTACAAGAAAAACTACACATCTATAATACTATGAATCGATAGGGCATACTATTATCAGGCTAAAAAGGTAAATGTATAGAAGAATCGTCGAAAGTTACTTGATAAAAGCAGCAACTGGAACAACAACTTTGTTAAGCATAATTTGATATGGTGATGAAGAAGAGAAAGAATAATCTTGAATGAAATTTTCATGAAACAAACTGTAAACACCTAATTTTTTACCAAACCTAAGTGTTTTTGCCATTTTAGTGTTTAATTTCGTTTTAGGGTCTAAATTAGATATTTTAAATTTATCTATTTTTACTAAATTTATTTTAAAATTTTGGAAAAAAAAACTACAAAAATAGAGTCACATTTTAAATAAGTTTTTACTTTCATTTTTTAGTTTTTATTTGTTTATTTATTTATTTTTAGAAAAAAGAAAAAAAAAAGAAAAAATAAATAAATAAAAATTTTTCTAAATTATATTTGTTTCTTCTTTCAATTTTTAATAAAGAATGTTGTGATATTAATATTTCTTAACCATATTCCTAAGATTAGCTAGTCTTGTATTTTGTTAGTTTTAAAATAGATTTTATTATTTTTATTTTATTTAAAATATTAATTAAAATTAAAATTAAAAAAATAATAATAATAAAAAATAATAATAATAATAAAAAAAAAAAAGGGAATCCTAAACCACCCAAACCACCCACAAGCCCCACTCTCACAAACCTCTCCCCCATTTTCATAATACACACACACACGACACAAATACACACACACACGACACAAACACATACACTATATATAACACACACATGCACAACCGGAAAGAAAAAGAAAAAAGAACAAAGCAGCAAAAGGAAAAAAAAAAACAAAAAAGGCAAGAACAAGAAACAAAAAAAAAACAGAAGAGAAAAAGATTGAAAAAAAAAAAACAAAGAAAAATCAAAGGAGAAGAGGAAAAGAAATTAAGGTTTGGAGTTTAGGATCTCCGTTTGAGTTTCTTTTTGGTTCGACGTAAGAGCTCCTCTTTCGATTTAGTTCGTCATACAGGTTTTTATTTAATTCCTATACCATTACTTTTGTAAATTTGGTTATGAATCGAAGCATGAAT
>NW_025847637.1:0-1421 GCF_002878395.1 Capsicum annuum | reverse complement strand
ATTTCTTGACTTGGTTCCAAAATGGAGGTACAGTCGAGTTCAATAGACTTATGTTAACCTTGTCTCTGTGACGCCGTCTAGTAAGTTGTGTCTCTCTAGCCCGTATTGATGAGAAAAGGGCGAATTTCAGCACAATTAGAACTTCTAGACACGCCGGTTCAACATAAGATTATTAAATCTCTGACAGGCCCCATGTTTGGGTAAAAGAATCGTCCATACAGTCATAAAAGTACTTAAGATTCT
Source organism: Capsicum annuum (assembly GCF_002878395.1). NCBI lineage: Eukaryota > Viridiplantae > Streptophyta > Magnoliopsida > Solanales > Solanaceae > Capsicum > Capsicum annuum. The sequence continues at coordinate 1,178 of NW_025847637.1, read as the reverse complement.
TTTCTATTTCGGTTGGTGCTTTGGTTCGGTCTTCCGACTTTGGCTTAATCCGATATTATCATATGGTTTGGTAGGCTGAGTGGCATACCCCAGCCTAAGAGATCCTATAAATGGTATGTATCATCCTCATCAAAAGCTCTGAATATTGGTTCTTCTGTCCATTTAGAAGACTTGGAATACTTTTGGGGTTTTTGAACAAAGGGTTTATCCATACCAAATTGCTCGCAAAAGTCTCCTAATTGGGATTTTTCTCTGAGTTTATCAAGCTTAATCTGTCTAGCTAATTTCAACTCATTACAGAGGGCTAGGCCTTCTTGAGTACAAGCTACAATAAGCTGACCATAAGTCTTTTCTGAATACTGGACTTCTCCATAGGATCCTCGAAGGGTTTTTCTAACTCTTTCAGCAAATAAGGGGGAAAGGCCATCAATGAATTTAGCTTTCCAATGGTCATACTTACTTTCGGGTAAATCCATAACCCTACTAAGAAAGGTGTCTTTATACCATCTAAATTCACCTAAGTGTCGACATTTTAAACCATTAAGCAGAGTTCTAATGTTTTCATATTGATTGGTGAATCTTCCTCCAAAATGTTCAATAATCGTCAGCATAAGGGTATAGACAGCATCCGAACGTCCTGCACGAAGAGGTCGCCCTAGATTGTCTTTTCCAGGTTGATCATTGGTGGCGTTAAAAATAGCCTCGCGTTTAGTATCATCAAGGAAATTATCCCACCAGCCTTGAAGTTGGCCAGTAAATCCCGCAACAATCATTTTACAAATTATTTGGTCAGTACGAGTGGCCCTATTTTCTGGCGAAGTAGTGGCTGTGGCAATAGTAGCATACATGGACATTCGATGAATAAGAATAGAGATTTGTCGGTCAGATAATCCGTCAATATTCCATTCATAAATGGCTTCTCCACTATAAGAAGTATTTGTCTGATTCCATTCCCTTTCCTCTATCAGAACATCTTGAGGAGTTGGGCGTGGATAATATACAGTAGACATACGGGGAATATCGGCATACTTCTTGCCAGGCTGTTTTTTAATCATACCTTTAAGCTTATTAAGCTCGGAAGAGATTAGAATGTCAGGATTTTCAGCAGAATCAATATTCTCAGCAAAATTTGACTCAAGATTTTGTACAAAGTCATCAGAAATATTAAGGGGTTGAAT
>NW_025847636.1:0-1173 GCF_002878395.1 Capsicum annuum | reverse complement strand
GATGTTGCAGAATGATTCTTCCTTCGAGTTCTGGCTAGATAACTTGCCAAGAATATCTGGAAGTCGGTTATAAATTGGATTGCTCCCTGTAAACATTAAGTTCAAAGAGAAAAAAAAATAGTATTATTAGATGTGTGTGTACAGTCAAAAATATGCAACAGCAGACGAAAGAAGCTCAACAGTAGAAAGACTAGAAAGAGAGTAAGATAGATTGACTTCTTTATGACCAACTGATGAAAGAAAAGTTTAGTAGATATGTTACCTTTCTTTGATAACTCATGAAAGAAAAGTTTGGCAAGATTTGAAATTCTTTCATCTGCATCTTCCAGGCAGATGGCCAATTCATTTATATAACCTTTCACCTAGAAATGATTCACACAAATCAAGATGCTAAAAATCTACCACAAGAAAGCTATATACGAGTGTATGATAATCCAGCCAAACCTTTATCATGTCATTCAGTATCAGATGAGAAAGGGATAGAGATAGAGCGGTTGCTTACAACAGTCACTCGGCTTAGAACATGACTAACTAAACTATAACAACAATATTCCCATTGTAATCCCATATACATTCGTTACCCCTACTTAGAGATAGAGAGGTTGTTTCCCGTAGACCCTCTACCTAAAGCATAACTAACTAAAGTGTGTATATATATTACAGGTAGTCAACAAAGTTGAGCATAGTTTTATAATATCTCACAACTCCAATTCAACATCAATTGAACATGAAAGGAGGAGGTACACAAAAGCAGAAGCTAAACTACTCACTTATATGTCATTGATAATATGGTTTTGGGCTATAACAGTGTCTACAAGTTTGTTATTGATAATATGGTTTTTGGCTATAATAGTGTCTACAACGACTGGATCTGCATAAGTGATGAACCCAGAACCTCTAGGTCTACCTGTATACCTATTTTTCATAATCACCAAGTCTATTATCTCTCCATACCTCTGAAAGTACTTAACAAATTGTTCTACCAAAATCCAATTTTCATTAACACTCTCATCAGTAAATCAAAAACCCACTACAAAAAAAAATAGTAATAATACATTTAAACAATGAAGAAGAAAAAAAAAGTAACAACTTTGTTTAAACGAAATGAAAGATTAAGAATGTTGTTACCTGACGACCGAAACTATGTCTTTTGTGTTCTTATCTCAATTCTCA
>NW_025847635.1:0-1262 GCF_002878395.1 Capsicum annuum | reverse complement strand
TTCAATCATGCATTGTGAATACAAGTATCATGAAGTTAAATATGACTAGTTTTTCCATTGGAAAAGAGAAAGTGTTGGAAGGTGCCAAGATTCTATTAATAAATTCAATAACTAGAATTGTTTGGCCATAAGAGAAAAGATAAATTTTTGACAGAATTAACCTATCTTAAAATACATTTTAATTACTAGAAAGAGATCACTTCTATTTGGACTCAGTTGATGGCAACTTGTAACGACATTGGACAATTTGGGTTTTTAAGAAGCCAAGTCTCGATGCAGCCATAATGGGAACTATGGCTGCAAAGCAAGCTGTACGGTTCTGATCCAGGTGAGTATCTCTCCTTGCTAATCACACATTTATCTGTCCATTCGTTTTCTGGAAGCTGAACTCTTTGCAATGACTGCATTATTGATCATACTGCAGGCAGCGACATGAATTTTCTCCTAGCTTGCTCAGTTAAAGTCTGTACTAGTTCCGTTTCATATTTCTCATCAAAATGCATGCACCAACAATTTATTGTGTCCCTCACAGCATCTTTTATATCCCCTTCACGGGCTTCAATCTATTGTAATTTTTCATACAAAGATGGTTCGTGTGATTGTCCCAATCCCTTGATTTCTTTATAAGTAACTCTCCAAACAATTTCTCCAATCTCATCATATTGGTTTTTAACAATTCTTGATTTGGTAAGTTCAAATTCTTGAGGAGATACATAAAGTTTCTCAACAATTATAAGGCTCACATAAGCTGTATCATCATCTTGCAAAGGAGGTGCAAGGTTCTGTGTTGTACGAGCATACTCCAAAATTTGTTTGATTAAATTATGTTTGCTCTCCAAGATTTTCTCAAGACCATCCCACTTAATTCTTTCTAGTGGAAAATGAAAGATAGTTTCCGAAGGCAGCACTGTGTCAACAATATCCCATGACAATGAGTTGTACTTCCCATACCACTTAGTATGAAAGGGGTACTCTTCGATAATGTTGTCAACACAAGTGTAAGCAAACTTGACAAGTAGATCAATCTCCAAGTTAAAATTGATGCCTGAAATATTGACTGCACAAGGAAGAGTACTTCTAGCATTATGAAATTAGGGGAACACATGAATTTGACTGGCAGATGTGGATGACTCCATTATTTGATGAAACTAATCGAAGCGTAAATATTGAAGTTTGCAACTGGACTCATAAGTATATATAGAGGAAAAAAAAGATTTTTCCCTTTTTGTGTAGGATTAGGACTTGCTCTTGGATTCCTAGCT
>NW_025847634.1:0-1121 GCF_002878395.1 Capsicum annuum | reverse complement strand
AACTAATCTCCGAGCAACCCGAACAAGCGTTATCGTGGCCGTTTTCCATCTTTCTCCTCTCTCTCGCATTCACAAATCACTTCTCCCTCAATTCACTGTTTTTCCTTCGATCTCTATCTTTATCTCCCTATCACTCAGTTTCCTCTCTCAATCGCTCCATTTTATTTTATTTTTTGCTTTTCTTCTGATTTTTCAATCTAGGTGTGTACCATGTTCGATGGTGAGTGTGCGTGGCCTAAGGTGTGTTTGCTCTACTATTCTTGTTCTTCTTCAATGTTCGTTGGTGGTGGTTTGTAAATTCGGAGATTTTGTGCTCGGTGTGTGTGGAATCTTTAATGGGTTCCTTTCTGTTATTTTATTTTTTTTCCTCCCCCTGTTATTTGGATGATGATTATATATAGTGAGTATATGCTAGTGTGATTTTTGGGTAAAAAGGTGCCAAAATTCTATTAATAAATTCAATAACTAGAATTGTTTGGCCATAAGAGAAAAGATAAATTTTTGACAGAATTAACCTATCTTAAAATACATTTTAAATACTAGAAAGATATCATTTCTATTTGGACTCCGTTGGTGGCAACTTGTAACGACACATGGGACAATTTGGGTTTTTAAGAAGCCAAGTCTCGATGCAGCCATAATGGAAACTATGGCTGCAAGGCAAGCTGTATGGTTCTGATCCAGGTGAGTAACTCTCCTTGCATATCACACACTCGTCTGTCCATTCGTTTTCTGGAAGATGAACTCTTTGCAAAGACTGCATTATTGATCTCACTGCAGGCAGCGACATGAATTCTCTCCTAGCTTGCTCAGTTAAAGTCTGTACTAATTCCCTTTCATAATTCTCATCAAAATGCATGCACCAACAATTTATTGTGTTCCTCACAACATCTTTTATATCCCCTTCACAGGCTTCAATCCATTGCAATTTTTCATACAAAGATAGTTCGTGTGATTGTCTCAATCCCTTGATTGCTTTATAAGTAACTCTCCAAACTATTTCTCCAATCTTATCATATTGGTTTTTAACAATTCTGGATTTGGTAAGTTCAAATTCTTAAGGAGATACATAAAGTTTCTCAACAATTATCAGGCTCACATAAGCTGTATCATCATCTTAC
>NW_025847633.1:0-1240 GCF_002878395.1 Capsicum annuum | reverse complement strand
AATATAGAAGATCAAAGAATATGATTTTTTTATTCCATTATTGAGTTGCATCTTCTCGAACATTCTTTTTTCTTTTTCTTTTCTGTACCTCTGATTGTCTTCCAAATGTGACATTGATATTTTTCACCTGCTGCAAAATTTGTGACCCAGATAACTTCTTTGGAGGGGCCCGATCTTCCATATTTCCATTAAAATGATGTCTCATCAGTCTAAATTTTATGATTTCTTGCCAAGAATCGACGGTGGCCAATAAAACACCACTTTCTACAACGACGAAGTCGATAAGGCTCTGTATTAAAATTACAAGAAGGACATGCAAGACCAGTATGCGTGTTCTAACCAGATATCATATCAAGTCTAGGAAAATTACTAACTTCCACATAAGTGTTGCTCGCATTTTGAATATTTCATTCTTTGATGAATCAAAAGTATCCACACCTTCACTCTACAACTCATTCAACTCCTTAATAAGTGGTTGTAGATATACATCTACGTTATTCCCTACTATACGTGGACCGGGAATGATCATTGAGAGGATAAAATTTGACTGCTTCATACACAACCAAGGAGAAAAATTGTATGGAAACAAAGCCACTAGCCAAATGTTGTAGTTAGTACTCATCGATCCAAAAAGATTGAAACCATCACTATCTAGTCCTAATCGAACATTTTGAGGATCAAAAAAAAATTCAGGATAATTTGTATCAAGCCTATTCCATGCTTCACCCTCTCAAGGGTGCCTTAAGATTCCATCTTTGTTATCATCCTCTACAAGTCATCTCATTTGCTCTGCAATTTTAGAGCACATAAACAATCTTTGTAATCTTAGTTTTAACGGAAAGTATCGCAAAACTTTTGCAGGCTTTTTTTGCTTTTTCTTTTGTTTCTTATTTGTACTAGGAGCATGATCAAGATTTCTATCCTTCTCAAGCTTCCATCTAGAAGTGTGACAATACTTGAATGATTCTGCATTAATATCATCTTCCTAGTATAACATAAAATCATTTGGGCAAGCATCTATCTTGATAAAATCCAGACACAACTTGTTGATAGTTTTCTTAGCTTCATAAAAAGATATATGGTTCTATAGAAATTTAAATGTATCCCTAAGTAGATCTAGCAGCACAGTCATTCCCTTATCACTTAACCCAGACAGATACTTTACATGATAAAGCTTTAATAAAAATTCCAAGTTTGAATACTTGGATCCTTCATACAAATCTTCACTTCCATCTTTAAG
>NW_025847632.1:0-2328 GCF_002878395.1 Capsicum annuum | reverse complement strand
ATAAAATAAAATGACAAAAAAAATATTTATGAAGAAGTACAATACAGTTAGGGATATATTTTTGCCAAAAAAATATTTTTTTTTTATATTTTTCAAAGAGGAAAAAGCAGCTGATTAAATGAAAATACTATTTTTGATATTTATAGAAAGTATATAAAGTGGGAGCTGGACCATTTTCTCCCCCATCCCCACCTCACCTAAGTGAAATTTTAGTGCTTTTGTTTAAGTCCTATCCTATTTTTACATGTGGATTTTAGTACTTCAGCTTGTTGGCTACCGAAATTTTTTTTATTGGCGAACATTTGATTCCCTACTTGTAATCCCTTCGACAATTTTCATTCTCTTGCCCCAATTAATTTTTTTTTTTTAGAGAAAATCCTTCTTTTACTATAATTTTTTGTACTTCTATCCATTTTAAAATAATTTTAGATATGCGGTGTCAAGAGTTCAGCCTACTGAAGTTCAAGTATTAGTACATTACTGTCAGAAGTTCAATCATTTTTTCCATGAGATTCACATCCTGATAATGTCACATCCCTTTTGTACGTACTACAAAAAATGTATATTTTAAAGTTCGAAAGGGCTTTACTATTTAAGTGACAAGAAATGAAAATTTATTTCGGAAAAGGATTATTTGTATTTTTTATTCAGAGTCACCACTTGGCATAATCCGATGTGCCAAGTCACTTTTGAAAAATCCTTTTTGAAAACCATTTAACTCTTCAACTGGTTTGCGAACAGAGATTCCGGCAAAGGAATTCTGTTGACCGAGGGGAAGGTGTTAGGCACCTCTCCGTCCCGTGGTTCAACCACGGTCGCTTGGCAGAGCGTATCGGATAAATTGACGTTACAAATGCATAAACCACACAAAAGCACGCAAAATAATCAAACAATAACAAAACAAAAATAAAAAAAATGTAATTTCCAGTCCAATTATTACAACTCGAAATAAAAATACTGAAATACCCTACACTAGTCCTAAACCATGCTTTACCCGCTGCCTCGAGCCTTGATCATGAGCATCCTTAGCGTACAAAATTCTTCGGGGCATTCCCCGGGGAGTAAATACAAATTACCTCGGGGCATTCCCCGGTTAAATAAGTGCACTTTCCAAATATGATAAACAAAACATTCAACAAATATTCCGATCATTCCCAAATTGCACTTTAAGAGATTTGTAAGCCCATCCTACCTGTATGCTAAAGAATGCCCGCTAAAGATTGCTAAATTGGAGATTTTTCCTTCTGAAAAGCCTCTGCACAATACCAACCTATCAAAATAGTATTCTAAACATTAGTACAAGGATAATGATACCCAAATTGAATTTTAATGCTTGGGTTCCAAAAATCAAGTTAAAATCCCATGTGAGGCCTGCTTGCTAAATCATAACTTTAAAATTGTCACCATGTCTCTCTATGCTCAAGGATCATTTATCCACAAGAATAAGTAAATTCTAAGTTCAAAAAACAACTTAATCAAACCATAAATATGCTATGGATTTATGACAAAAACGGATAGTTAAATAAAGAATTAGAAGAAAATGTAACAAGGACTATGATAAGGAAATGACTTTCTCGATCTTACCAATACTCCATGATCACCCAAGTATCACTTTCCCAAATTTTCCAAGTTTTCAAGGGTTTAGTGGACGTTGAGACTTGAAAAATAAGAGAAAAGTGAGTGAAGAAGGGAATATAATGTGCCTATAGTTTCTGCTTAAGCAATCACTTTACTGCTTAAGTCATTAATGCTAAAGCAGCATATGATCACTGAAGTGATCTTTGTATTTGGCTGACCTTCTCTAAAGTGGGCAATAAATCACTTAGGAGATATCTGATAAAGTGTTTAAACCTTTGCTAAAGAGATATAAGGGACTAGCTTGGCAACTAGCACGATTCCTTTAACACTTAAGCAACCACCCTTTAAGCGACTAAAGGTCCACTTAAAAGGTTGTACCAGCTGAAACTTGCTCTTTTCCACGTATCCATTGACCCATTGAAATTAATTTAGAATCCCATAAATGTAAACAAATATGCCACACTATTAATTTCGGTATTTTAACTCAAGGGCATCATTGAAATCTTCATCCAGAGTTGTTTTGATGAAATACAGGCCTCACACCTCAAGGACATTTTTACCAAAATCATCCAATAGATGAAAATGAGTCCAAACGCTTGAGGACCCAAAATAAAGATCCTTCTATCCTAAAATCAATGTTTTGGATCTAATAGAACTATTAGAATGTACATGCGATGTTATTAACCTAAATTTAACATCCAGTAGTGTAATGACCCTTTAGGTTATTTTCTATATTTTTACATATTTTTT
>NW_025847631.1:0-4053 GCF_002878395.1 Capsicum annuum | reverse complement strand
AAAAAAAAATCTTTTTGGTATTTTTGTTTTTGACAAATAAGTAGAAAAGGCAAACAAACTTTTTTTTTTTTTTACAATTTACGGTACTTTGAGAAGACAAATGTAAAACGTAAAAAAAAAAACTTTTTGAGTTTTTGAATCGTGAAGAACAAAAGCCATAAAGAATTCTAAAATAAACTACGACATTCCTCTTTTTTTTCATTCTTTCGACTCACTTTTCTATTTTTTCTTTTTCGTTTTTGCCAACGCACCTTACTCCTTTATTTTATTTATTTTTTATTTTATTTTTATTATTATTATTATTATTATTATTTTGTTTTTTTTTGTTTTTTCAAAAATCAATCCTTCAAATGACCACGTTACCCTTAAAAATGCAACAGTTAGCACGTAGGGATGCTTTAGAGGGGAGTCTCCTACAAAGGGCCATGTGCGTCCCGTTAGGTCTCCGTATGATGCACATAAGCATGACCTAAAGGCAGACCTACGTTGTGGTTCACTAACAAGGCTGTTCGGGGAAGCATATGGCCGATAGTGGCTGCTTTGCTTTCCACCTACTCCATAACACCGACGGCTCCCCCCTCATAAGGGTGACTCAACTATAGGTTGTGTACAACACGTGTACTACGAACTTGTTGCAGAAAAAAGACCGGGGGATGGACTCATGATGACAGATATAAAGCGGTAACACATAGGATAAATACTATAAACAAAGAACACGAAAACGAACAAAAGTAAAAAAACACCAACAATAATCACAAATAATGCTTATACACTCGTAATGCCAAACAAAACCGATACGACTCAAAAAATAAGCTCGAATTCTCATACTTGTGTCCCCAGCAGAGTCGCCAGAGCTGTCACACCCCTTTTTACGTATTCCAAATAATTTATATTTTTTGGCAAAAGGGTTTTATTATTTAAGTGACAAGAAATGAAAATTTACTTCGGAAAAGGATTATTTACATTTTTACTCAGAGTCGCCACTTGGCATAATCTGGTGTGCCAAGTCACCATTAGAAAATCCTTTCCAAAATCATTTGACTCTTTAAACTGGTTTGCGAACAGAGATTCCGGCAAAGGAATTCTGTTGACCGAGGGGAAGGTGTTAGGCACCTCTCGATCCCGTGGTTCAACCACGGTCGCTTGGTAGAGTGTATCGACTATTTTTTTTTTGGCACTAAGAAATGTATAAACCGCACACAAAGCACGCAAAATAATCAAACAAAACAAAACCATCCGAAATATAAAGTCCAGTCCAATTATTACAACCCAAAATAAAAAGGGACTGAAAGTAAACCTACACTAATCCTAAACTAATGCTCTACCCGACGCCTCGGGCCTTCACCACGAACGTCATTCGGGTACATAATACCTCGGGGCATTCCCCGGTGAATAAATATACTTCGGGGCATTCCCCGGCCAAATTATACAATTGAAGCTTTTCGTATGATAAATTAAAACGAACCATTCACTCACATATTCAAATATTCCAATAAATCGTTATTTCTAAATTTAACTACCCGGCCTACATTTGCCTATCCAAGTTCAACATATCACAATTCTATCGTGTTTAACATTATCCATGCATCAAAATTAATCAACATTCATTTTAGCAATTTTTAATTCCCACCCCCAATTTTATTTTAACACAAAATTTCTACAATCACAATTACTATTTCAACAATCCACAATCACTATAAACTCAATATTCATCATTCACATCACACACAATCGTAACCAATGAAATCAACAACCAATCAATACAAGCAGTTATTCATCACCAACGAAGATCAAACCACACACGAATATCCAATTCGAAATACGGAACATTGCAAATAATAAAATAGATGAGAGAAAGTGTAGAGTTGGACCTCGATTGAAGCTTTTATTGTGCTAAAATATGTGATCAAAAGACAATGTCGGATCCAAAAACTCTCGATTTGAACCTCGATAACCAACAACTCCAAACTCGATATCAAATTCAACCGGACAGATTTGAAAAAACAACGAAAAGCCTCACAATGAATGACCCGCAAACCCGAATAGAAATCAAAAACAACCTAAGATCTCAAATTCGAAACCCCAAATCACCGATTTCCAACTAACCTTGTATAAATCTCACCGGAATTGGAGTAACTGTCATCGTTTCAGCATTTCCCGAAATGAGACAGAGCTAATGGAACTCCGGCGAGCTCAAAAAAAGAACAGAAAAGGGAGAATTAGATCAGATTTCGAGCGGCAGTAACGTTTTTCCGGTGAGACATCACCGGAGCAGTCAGCCACCATCAATTTTCCCTCTTTCTCTCCTTGTTTTCACTCTCTCTCTCTCGATTTGTGTTTTCTCCGGCCAATCTCTCTCAATCTGGCTCTTCATTTCCGGATAAGAACTCGTCGAAAAAAGCTGAGCCTCGCCGGAACAGTAGCTCAAGCACGACAACTTCAATTTCTCTCTCTCCCACGCGCAGCTCTCTCTCTCGATCTGTTACTCCCTTCTCGATCTCACTGTTTCCTCTCCGGCGACGCAGACAACGATGACAACCATGAAAATAGACCAGATTCTGAGGTCGAAAAAATGGTTTGACGCGGATTTGGATGGAACAAAGGGCTGGACATCGTGTTTTCACTACACCGGAGCTCCGGTGAGCTCAGTATTGTCGACAAATGGGAGAAAAGCAGATGGCTGTAGCATTTTCCGGTGATATCTCGCCGGAAATACCTCTCTCTCCGATCTCTCACTCTCTTCTCGATCTCACTGTTTCCTCTCGCCTGATTTTTTTTCTGCGTGTGGAGCGTGAGTTTTATATGTGTGTGTATTTCATTCCCAGCGAGTGTGGTGTGTATGTGAGAGCTGCCTGAAGAAGAAGATGATTTCTCTCCTTTTTTTTTTGTCTGCTATTGTGTATATATTGTATATTTCCCCTCCTGGTCCTTTCATTTTGGATAAGAAAAAAAAGAGGGAGGGGGGCATGTGACGTGGGGTAGGGTTAGGTAGGGGTAGGAGGGGTAGGGGTTAGGATGTGTTGTCAATTTTTGGTTGGGTGGGTTGTTAGAATATTAGGATAAGACAAAATTAGTTAGGGGATTGTTATTTTTTGTCATTTTGTGGAGGGATTATCACACGGGTGGGGGTACACGGTAGGATAACATAGAATGGGTAAAAGTGAATAAAATTGGACTTTAAGAGGATGAAATTACGTGTCTACAATCAAAATCATACAAACCCATTGAATTCTGAAGGCATAATACATAAATATGATCTTAAACTTGATGCCAAATTATAACATTGACCTTAAACTTTGATAGTGCACAAGTAGGCCCTTTAACTATACAAAACCTGAACAAAAAGACACTCCGATTTTGCAACTACACGCGTGTACCTCACTTGCTCTGACATGGATTACTAATCCACTCATATGGTATCACCTAATAAAAAAAACACATTATAAGTATGACCTTTAACTTTGTCGGTGCACAAATAGACCCTTTAACTATACAAAAGTTGTACCAAAAACCCCTTCAATTCCAACTCAGACATGCGCCGTTATGCGTGTACAACATGCGTTTTGCCACGTAGGACCGGGGTGTTTATTTGTTCAAGTTTTGAATAGTTAAAGGTCCTATTTGTACACTGTCAAAGTTTAAGGTCAATGCAATAATTTGGTGTCAAGTTTAGGGTCATATTTATGTATTATGTCAATTCAGAAGTCTTCTTTCCTTCCCTATCAAAGGTAAAAATGAAAAACTAAATGAAATACAAGTAGAACAGTAACTAAACTATCATATTGTTGAAACAATCAATAGGAAAGACATACTGAGGAAGTTTTTCTATCTTCTTTTAATATTACTCCTATCATTTAATGATTATATAAAATACTAATGATCAAATTTAGATTTCAAAGCATAATTAATAAACTGAATTTAGTAAAATAAGAGGAGTTTTAAGTCAACATGAATCAATTAAAAGAAACGAAGGGAGTAGAAACCATAAGAAAGATTATGAGATAGACATTCAGTACCCTTCAAACTATGGCCAAAATTGCTACGACACACTCC
>NW_025847630.1:462-1190 GCF_002878395.1 Capsicum annuum | reverse complement strand
GTCTTATCAAATCTGTAATGATGAAATATTTTAAAGACTTGCAAAACATCAATCACTGGCTAACTCTGTGTCTCACAATAAAGAAGCTCAGGCCATTTCAAAAGTTACATCAGGTTACTTGGAGCTTCCCTCAAGCTGACTGAATTAAAATCACTACAGACGGTAGTTACTTATATGAAAGTGGTAAGGCTGGTATTGGTGGAATTTTATGGAATAGTCGAGGAGATATGGTTATGGCATTTTCCATTTCTGTTAGTTGTAGCAGCAGTAATATGGCAAAAGCGTTGGTAGCTGAGTTTGGAGTGAAATGGTGTGAATATCAAGGATACACTAATTTCACTCTCAAGCTAGACTCCACGATCATAACGAACATGCTAAACAACAATCTTGTCAATAATATGAAGCTGAAACAAGTTGTGGACAACATCAAAAGTATCAAGAATAGAATTGGGATTCAAGTAACTCACTGTTTTCGGGAGGGGAATAAAGTTGCTGACTGGTTAGCCAAATTGGCTTCCACCTCTACGCAGATTCTTATCACTCAGTCCCTTTCACATCTTCCTAGACAGGCTAGAGGCTTCATCCAATTAGACAAATGGATGATGCCAAGTCTTAGATGTAAATATGACAAATCCAACTTCTTTGTTAGCTAGCATAGATTTGTGTATGTACCAGAAGGCATAAACAATTATATTGCCTTCTGGTACATACACAAATCTATGCTAGCT
>NW_025847630.1:0-362 GCF_002878395.1 Capsicum annuum | reverse complement strand
ATGACAAATCCAACTTCTTTGTTAGCTAGCATAGATTTGTGTATGTACCAGAAGGCAATATAATTGTTTATGCCTTCTGGTGGGGTGATATCACTTATGATTGATATCACTATTGGTTATGTGTTGTATCGTGGTCAGGCCTAGCCCCCCTCTGCCCCTTTTTGCTAATACAACACAACTCAAAGCTCATCTGGGTAATTGATTTAAAAGTGAGAAGAAGAAGAACAAAGTAACAAAATCAAAGATTAACGATGTTTTTAGATTGAGGAATAATGAATTTTCGATTGATTGAGAAATGGGTTTGCTACAAAATCACACTATTGTATCTTCCGTCTCTAGATGTATTAGTCTTGTTTATTAGA
>NW_025847629.1:0-1414 GCF_002878395.1 Capsicum annuum | reverse complement strand
TTATCCCTTCCAGAGGAGGAGTAACGGATTCAATTATCTTGTTACTCTGGGTATACCATTTGTTAATGATAACGTTGAGGGATTCATTTTGATTCTCCATTCTTCCGGTGAATTCAAACCATCAGAAGAATTCTATATCACATCGGAGTTTTTTCATATCGGCTATCCATAGCCAACCAAACTCCTTTTGTTGCTCCTTAGAATAGGTATTGGTATACCATTTCCTTTTTAGAGCGTCTTTGGGTTGGTACCATCGGGCTTTGAGAGCTTTAAGGTTAGGTGTGTACTCTTCGTCAGTTTTGATGACGAGTAGGCTAGGGTCAGTCCTAATTTTCTGACGGGATATGGAAGGGGGAGGTTCCATATATGAGGCCGTAGGACTGCCTGGATTATAAAGATTTTCAGGATCTAGGGACTCATGGACCCTGGTGGATTGCTGATAATAAACCTTTGGGATAGGACCAGAGAAGTCGACTCCTCTGACTTTGCCCTTGTCATTTTTATTATTGTTATCATATTCGTCACTTCCCTCCCGGGTTTTAGAGGTGGAACCTCGATGTGAGACAGACCGTCGAAATGAAGAATTTCGAGGAGTGTCGAAGCCGAGGAATGTAAATCAATCGAGCCATTAGGATGCTGAATAACTCGTTGTATTTGAGATTTTTCGGGATATGAACGAATAGGTTGTGTGATAGCATCAAAGTGCCATTCATTATTATGGATGACTTCTTCCCAAACCAAGGGTTAAGGGACAAAGACATTGGATCTGTCTTTATTGGCCTCCATAAGGGTGGTGACGCCCCTAGGACTTGTGAATCTAGCTTGGGGCGCTAGAGTTGTACCCATTAGTCGTTAGTATACTCTGTATATTACCGCAATTTCTCTGGTATTATCCTTACTGTTCATGTTTTTTGTTTTAACATTAAGAGTTAAAACATCCATGATGTTAGGATCATTAATATCTACTGAGAAATTAGGGTAACAATTAAAGTATACCGGGCCGTCGGCTAGGTTACTTTGGATGACCCCTAAGAGTGAATCGTCAAAATTTAATAGACGAGCATCTCTTAGTATAGCACAGACAGGGATGTCTAGGCCCTGTCGAAAGAGTGGCTTAATGGCCACCTTAACAAGCCCAATATGCAGATAATGAAACTGACCTTTAAATCGGTTTATATCTAAGTCATTTAAAAGTTGAATAATTTCTAAAGAATTATTGATAGCAACAGTAGACTCGGAGGTCTTAATATTATGTTTTTTGAAAAAACTAAACTTTCCGATTCGATAAATCGTACTGAAAGACTCTTCTGGAATACTCCAGTTTTGAAGATTATTTTCAATATTAGCAATCTGGGTTGCTTTAGAAGAAAGGTTGATAGTATTTTTTGTATGAATGTTGGGATTCATATTTGAA
>NW_025847628.1:351-1682 GCF_002878395.1 Capsicum annuum | reverse complement strand
GCTCATATTCCCCTGACAAAGATTTAAAAAATGATCTACACGGGCCTTACGAATCTCGAATGGAAGATAATGATCAAGAAATGTCTCTTTGAACTCTTTCCAAGTAGCTGGGGGTGCATCAATACCCCTAGATCATTTCCAATCCTCGTACCAATATATAGCCTCCCCTTTAAATCTATACGCCGCTAACTCCACTGTCTCTCTACCCGTTACATGCATAACATCCAAGGTCCTTTGAATTTTGATCAATAAAGTCATGTGGGTCCTCGTTAAGATATGATCTAGTAAAAGTGGGAGGATCCATCTTAAGAAAATCCTGTGTTCGAAGGCTAGCCTCCCTATCTGTACCACTAGGACCCGTGGTAGGAATGACTTGCCCTTAAGCTTGGCCAGCAACTATACGAGTCAAAAGTTGCACTGCATTTCTAAGATCTTGATCAGCAGCATTAATAGGTGGCTCTGGGGAGATAGTTCTCCTCCCTCTTATTTCTTCCCGAGTGAAAGAAGTTTCTGATGCATGCTCAGCTGGAGCCTCACATTGATTAGCTGGTATAGTGGGTGACTTACTAGTCCCCTCTCTGGCAGTCACATCTACTTGCTTACCGGTATTCTTGCTTCTGGTAACCGGCATCATTACTATAATAAGAGAAACAAACGAATTCAGTGGTCAACTATGACTTCATATACAATATAGGCTCTATTGCACGATCTAAGACATGAAGAAAAGAAACAATTCCTAAATGTCCATAGCCTCTTATTTATAGATGCAGTGCATGACACACCGACAAACAAGACTCTACGTAGACACGACTTTGTAGACTCACTAGGACGAACTTCTCTGATAACACTTTTGTCACACCTCAAATCCTATTAGGGAGGACTGACACCCGTAACCGAGGAGGCTTGGGAGAACTAGCTCATAACCTTATACTTCCCATGCATACCTCTATGATAACCCAAAATTTGGACAGCATCATGTCGCATATAAAAGGAAATAATCACATGTATAAGCTCGAGCACACATATATATGTATATACAATACTTGGCCGTTAGAGCCATCACGTCCATTAACAAAACACGACCTTGATTGTACATTAGGTCTACAAAGCCTCTAGACAATACACAGAGTTTAACTAAGGTCGGGACACACCCCGCTATATAACTAACTTCTATACAATACCAAAAGTTACTGGATATGACATGGAAAGCCCCGAAGCAAACTGGAGCTCACTAAAAATATCTGGATATCCTGGCTCCTACTTGTGCAGTGTATGAGCTGAGGTACCTGTGCCTGCAGCATGAAATGCAGGTCCCCCACGGGGGACCTGCA
>NW_025847628.1:0-251 GCF_002878395.1 Capsicum annuum | reverse complement strand
TAGTTATATAGCGGGGTGTGTCCCGCTATATAACTAACTTCTATACAATACCAAAAGTTACTGGATATGACATGGAAAGCCCCGAAGCAAACTGGAGCTCACTAAAAATATCTGGATATCCTGGCTCCTACTTGTGCAGTGTATGAGCTGAGGTACCTGTGCCTGCAGCATGAAATGCAGGTCCCCCGTGGGGGACGTCAGTATGAAATATGTACTGAGTATGTAAAGCTGTAGGTAATCACATATGATAT
>NW_025847627.1:0-1873 GCF_002878395.1 Capsicum annuum | reverse complement strand
ACGCAGGATTAACTAGAGAAAGAACTATAAAATCTGACAGTAAACTGTACGACTTGGCTAGCAATAGCAAGTGGAGCAAGCTCGTATCGTGATTTATCCACAAAAATGAGAAACCTCACAGAAAGTTGTGGTAAACCTCAATGTCAAATTTAGGGGAGAAAATAAAGAGACATACATATTTTCACATTTAGTTTCAAGAAAGTATATGTAAATAGACCAAACCCAAGGGCAGAATAACTTCTTAAGCTTAGCTAGTGTAAACTTAGGGAACTGATATCGTTGCAAACTAAAAGTACCCAATATATTTTCTCTCTTAGCTTCTTCTAAATAGTTGATCATATTACAAAAATTCTTCACGAAAATAAATCAAAACAATTTTCAAATTCCATACTAGTAACACCACAAAATCTTTTGCAAAGCTTCTCGACAAGAGCTTCCATTTGCTTGTCCTAAAAATACAAACATTCCAATCAATTCTCTACAGATGTGCCCAAAGAAGAAAGTCAAATTCATGGAACCTTATTAATTGAAGCAATTAAAAATTGCATGATGTTGCAGAATGATTCTTCCTTCGAGTTCTGGCTAGATAACTTTCCAAGAATATCTTGAACTAGGTTATAAATTGGATTGCTCCCTGTAAACATTAAGTTCAAAGAGGAAAAAAATAGTATTATTTGATGTGTGTGTACAGTCAAAAACATGAAACAGCAGACGAAAGAAGCTCAACTGTGGAAAGACTAGAAAGATATAAGATAGATTAACTTCTTTATTACTAACTGATGAAAGAAAAGTTTGGTAGATATGCTACCTTTCTTTGACAACTCATAAAAGAAAAGGTTGGCAAGATTTGAAATTCTTTCATCTTCATCTTCTAGGCAGATGGACATTTCATTTATATAACCTTTCACCTAGAAATGATTCACACAAATCAAGATGCTAAAAATCTACCACAAGAAAGCTACATACAAGTGTATGATAGTCCTGCCAAACCTTCAACATGACATTCAGTATCAGATGAGAAAGAGATAGAGATAGAGAGGTTGCTTACAACTGTCACTCGGCTTAGAACAACAATATTCCCAGTGTAATCCCATATACATACGTTACCCCTACTTAGAGATATAGAGGTTGTTTCCTATCGACCCTCTACTTAAAGCATGACTAACTAAAGTGTGTATTTATATTACAAGTAGTCAACAAAGTTGAGCATAGTTTTATAATATCTCACAACTCCAATTCAACATCAATTAAACATGAAAGGAGGAGGTACATAAAAGCAGAAGCTAAACTACTCAGTTGTTTGTCATTGATAATATGGTTTTGGACTATAACAGTGTCTACAAGTTTGTCATTGATAATATGGCTTTTGGATATAACAGTGTCTACAACGGTTGGATCTGCGTAAATGATGAACCCAGAACCTCTGGGTCTACCTGTATGCCTATTTTTCGTAATCACCAAGACTATTATCTCTCGATACCGCTCAAAGTTCTTAACAAATTGATCTACAAAATTCTAATTTTCATTAACACTCTCATCAGTAAATCAAAAACCCACTACAAAAAAAATGAAATAATACATTAAAACAATGAAGAAGAAGAGCAAAGTAACAACTTTGTTTAAACGAAATGAAAGATTAAGAATGTTATTACCTGACAACCAAAACTATGGCTTTTGTGTTCTTATCTCACTTCTCAGCAACAACAAACCGTACAACTTTCGATGAACTCAGTATGAGTGCGGCAAGTGCAGCTGGGCCTGATGGATATTCTGGTATGTTTTTTCATAGTTGCTAGGATATTATTCAAAACGATATTAAGAACTATGTTCAGGATTTCTTTAGGGGGAAGAACTTGTCTAAGTTTTATTTACA
>NW_025847626.1:665-1004 GCF_002878395.1 Capsicum annuum | reverse complement strand
AAATTTACTACTTGTGCTTTTCTTGGTTATGCTTCAAATAGTACAATCGATAGATTTTTTAAACTTGAAGATATTGGGTTTTTAAGAAGTAAGAATGGAAAATGAATAGGTGTTTTTTTCGAAAAGACACCAAGATAAAGGATGCCATTTGAATAGGCACCTTTTTGTATTGGATGGTTATGACCTTTTTAAATGTTTGTGACTTTTTTGAATAGTTGCTCCTTTTCCGAAGAGTTACACCTTTATGAAGTAGTGCACCTTTCTGAACCATTGCTTCTCTTCATAAAGAAAAACCTTGATGGCTATAAATATCTGAATTTTTTCCAGGTATAGACATGA
>NW_025847626.1:0-565 GCF_002878395.1 Capsicum annuum | reverse complement strand
AAAATACTCTTCTTTATCCATTTAGACATGAAATTTTGAAGAAAAAATACTCTTCTTTATCCATTCACTGTCTATCACTTTATTTCTCGTAACCTTTGTAATTCTTGTAACCTTTAGATCATTGATTTTTCTTCTTTATTACCCCTCATTCATCCTTATTCAATACAAGGATGAATATCTCACCTATAAATAGTGTAATCATGGATTATTTTTCTAGTACAAGAAAATATATAGTGCATAAAAATTAGTAAAAAAAGAGAGTTTATTAGTTGAAGGGAGGTGTTCGAAGCTTTGAACTCAACTCTTTTCCAGAGTTGTTGAGTTATACTTTGTGAGAAGCTGTTGTATTTTGGAGGGGACAAGTCAAGCAGATTATTCCTGGATCTGTCAAATCATTTGTTGTAGTGGGCTTAAATCTCCTTAAAGTGAGCGATATATCTATGCCTCAGCCAAGAAGAAGATTATTGTATTTTCTTTATTTCTTGTATATTTTTGATTTATGATATTATTGTAATTTAACCAATATCAGCTAAACAAGTTAATTATGCTTTATCAGTTATATCAC
>NW_025847625.1:565-1529 GCF_002878395.1 Capsicum annuum | reverse complement strand
ATAAAAATGTTGAAAAGGAAAAAGAAAACAAATCGCTACTTGCTTGTAGCATGATGTGAGCATTCATTAGTTTTTGAGGTGGAAAATCCTCACCAAATACCCTACTAAAAAATAAGGAATTAGCAACCGATAAAATTTCTTAATTAAACAATAAAATATTATGCTAATCTCATTTAGCTACAAATTAGCGATGGTTATCAAAACCAAAATAATTATCTTAGGGCTTTTTAGAGGCGAAATAACTAAGAATTATCGATAAATTTCGCAACTAATTCCATGTTTTCATGTAGTGATAAACGTATCGTATTTTCTTGATTGGAAAGTGTTACTAATTAGGTGATCATAAACATGTTGTATAGAATAGAGTCTTCTATTTTATTTCAAAAGTCACCAACCATGAGAACACACAAATGGTACGTGTCTCTTTGTTGAGACATTTGCATTATATATAGCCTTGTTTATTTGTCTAATTATATTCTTGTTGAAACCAACTAATAATTCATGTGATTGGTGAACGAAACGTGTTATTTAACTACTGCTTAACTTTTCGAATAAGCTTCTAATGTTTTGTATTAACGTCCAACTTAATCTGTTTTCATAGGATCGAGGATAACTCATACGGTGTGATCCACTCATTCTTCCATGTGAAAAACGTTTCCTCGAAAAATAAGTGATTTCTTAATAAATAAGCAAAACATATTATTTCAATAATATTTAATTGAGAAAAAATATCTTTTCCTCTGAACTTGTCGTCACAATTCACTTTAATGCTTAAACTTAACTTTTGTTTATTTATTCTCCTTTACACCTTTCAAATGAATTAAATTCCCCCTATAGCTGACGTGGCCATAAAAAAAAAAGAGCGAGTGAATTTAAAAGACCACTTTATTGCTATTTTTATTTTTATTATTATTATTATATATATATATATATATATATATATATATATATATATATTAAAAGA
>NW_025847624.1:0-1433 GCF_002878395.1 Capsicum annuum | reverse complement strand
AAACCTATTATAAACTATGTGATTAAAGAAATTAAAGACTTCATTTAAGGTCTACGCAACTTAAAATTCTAGGTAAGGATTCTGACTATCCTAAAGGGAAGGGATTAGGCACCCAAAAGGATTCGCTAATTACGGTTAACCGGCCAAACTTAGATTAGATAATGAAATCAAATATTAAAATAAGATATAGGATATAGGTACGGCATAAAAAAATATTTGTATTTATAAGGCAATATATTTATAAGAAAAAGATTAGAAACTTTAAAAGAACCTCATCCTAAGACTTACAAAAAAATTACGTGAGATAATTTTATAACACCTTCTAAAAATGAAGTAACCTTATTGTGGTCAATAGAAAGTTATTTAAAAGTTATTTCTTTGCAAAAACTTTCAATTAATAATAAAATAAATTAATTATATTAAGAACACTTTATTTTCTAATTCTAAAAATGACTCTTTTGCTTTTTAAAATTAAATTTCATAAAAATAAGTTAATTATCCTATAGTAAGTGAATAGATAAAATACTTAATTGTTTAAATATCTAGTGTCTTGAAAATTTATTATTTTTTGCGATACAAATAAAAAAAATTGATTTAATGTATCCAAAATTAGTAAAGCTGGCTTTCCAAGTTTAGCAATACTACGCCTATCTACCGCAAAATTTATAATTAAGGGATTCCAAAATTATTATCTACAGAGAAACTGACTTGATTCTAAAGATAAGATACTATTTTGTATTAAAGGAGCATTAAAGGATTCTAAAAAACTCGACCATTATTTTAAAGGACATATTTTTACCTACCAAATTTTAATATTTTAATGATATAAAATAAATACCTAAGTCTATTGATTGTGCTAAGTTTAGAATCTAAAGAGGAAAGAGAACAATTAAATATTTGCTAAAATATTTAGCGGTTCACACTAATTCAAATAAGAACATACAAAACACAAATTTTAAATAATAATATGCGAAAATATAAAAAAGAATAACAAGTGTTCACAAGAATAAAGCTTAAAAAAGAATGAGGAACTAGACTGCTGGATGGAGATACGTAATGTATGTGTTATCGCTTCTCCAATTCGGATAGAGATGGAGTCAAGTCATGAAACCCCAAATGCGCTCCTTGTGTGGGGCAGCGAACTCGGGGGCTCCTTGTCGGAAAGTTAAACTCGAACTCAAAATTCAACTTTAGAAAGAGAGCGGGAAAAATAAGGTGGAAATAGTAATACAAACTAGTTGTAATAGCATCTTTTTATTTCTAACAATTTTACATAAATAATTTAATATCTTGTCTTCTTCCATTGGTATCTTCTCTGTTGCTTTTCCATTGCTTCTTATCTTATCTTTCCAGCTGGCATGCTCATCTTCTTGATTTTTATTCTAAGTGTACTTCTGGAATAATATTATCTTCTCCATTACATCTTGAATATT
>NW_025847623.1:0-1624 GCF_002878395.1 Capsicum annuum | reverse complement strand
TTTCTCTTTTGAACTGTGGAACTGCGTGCTAACTGGATCACATATATGTTAGACCTATATAAATGTGAAGCTGCAGTTTTCTCTTTTGGCAATTTCAATTGGTCTTTAAATTTTATCATCTCACATTTGGATGTTTGTATTTCTTTCTAACCATGATTGGTTGATTTGCCTCTTCAGTGGCTAACTTATATGTGGTTTACGTACTTATTTGATTGCGGAATAGTCCTGTTTATGTTGTCATTTAAGTGCTAATTTATATTATTTGTTCTCTTTTTATTGGTGTCCAAAATGAAGAAAGATATGAAGAAAATGATGAAGATATTGACCTTACTTGAGAAGATTTTTGGGTTGTGGACGAATTCTCTAATATCAATAATTTTGTGTTGAAATTTTTAACATTTATCGTGACTTGAACTTGCTACAGTGTAAAAACTTAACTAATCATTTTGGACTTGATTACATTTTACTTTTGGGTTTAAATTACTAGCTTGTTGCATATTTTGAATTATGAGATTATTAATGAACGATTTTGTTTTGTGATGTGTATATATTGTGTTATAATTTATAAAGCATTGCAACAGAATAACAAAAGAGTTGCAATAGATGCTAATGCAACGGTTTAATGTCATTGCAATAGATGAAAATAGGTGTTCCAATAAGTAATGAAATAGTTGTAACAGGTAGTCAAAAGGCGTTGCAACAACAACAGTGTCACAATAGCTGCTATTCGAATGGTTAGTAATAGTTGCAATATCATCTATTGCGACAATTATAAACGGTCGCAATAGATGTAAATAGTCGTTAAAAAATAACAATCGCAATAGGTCTATCTATGGCGATGGTTTCCAGAAACCGTCCCCATAACTCTACCTATGGCGACGGTTTAGACAACCATTGCAGAAACTGTTGCAATAGACCTATCGCAATGCCCACCTATGGGATGCTTGCAGAACCGTTGCGATAGGTCTATGGCAACAGTTTTTTGGTCTATTGCAACGGTTTTACAACTGTCACCATAGATCTAATTTCTGGTTGTGGATCATATTTTGAGATTCTATCCTTAATTTTGAGATTCTATCATAATTTATGTTTGAAATGTTGTGACCTCACCGGAAAGAATGCAGCAACGTTAAAAATTTCGATTAAAAAAGATCCTAAGTTCCAAAAGAACACAGATAATTGAGGTATAACTTCTACCAATTTAATTAACATATGATTTATTATTTTCGAAAGTTAGATGATCTATGTATATTTATTATATAGGAGGAAATAATTCTCGCAATAATTTTTTTAATCGATCATATGTGGGCCAATTGATTAGTCACAAAGAAATTGAGGTTAAACCTTTTACTATGCATCATGATATCGCCTTGAATGTATCATTAAAAATTTACATCTAATTATGTGCGTTCTTTTATTAAAGATATATACAATATTTATTTTGAGTAATTGAAGAAAGTAATAAGTTTATCCATGTACGATCATTTGCTATAGCAAGGTAGAGGAGTGATGTAGGACAAAACTGAAAGATAATAATATATTCTTACAAAGTGTTTTTTCATTTGTGTTTTCTTAACTTTATGACTTCTTTGCTCCATTTTTGTTATATTTTATACCTTGAATT
>NW_025847622.1:0-1648 GCF_002878395.1 Capsicum annuum | reverse complement strand
TCCAAAGATAGGAGGAAAAATCAGCACCAATCTGGCTGCGTTTATTATCATTTTTGAGAAGAATCCTAAGGTCACCCTCGTGCCCATGATTTTGGTAAACATTTATCGGGCCCTGACGATGTGCAAAAATGGAGCGAACTGTTTTTAAGGATGTAACATTCTATTGCAGTTATGGATGCTCGAGCATGTTCGTTACCATTCATTTGTTGTGGATTTTCGAGTCGAGTGGAATGATTATATCAAGGGCCATGAGAAGAGGATGGAGGACCAAAACTTTCCCGAAGGAATAAGAGCTTGGAAGGAGTACTTGGACGGGTTGACGGCAGACAAGATAGTGTGGAATTATCATTGGTTCCCCTCAAAAGAGGTGATATATATGTCTACTTTCTGACCCTTCATCGTCTTAATGGGTCTCCGAGGTGTTCAGCCCTACGTGCCACTAAGAGTCATGCGACAATTCGGTCGACGTCAGCATATACCGCCAGCCGAGGATATGAAAGAGTTCATGTACGAATTCTTCCCTGACATCCCTCTAAGGAAGACTAAGATACTTAAGATTTGGGGAGGATGTGTACTTTCGAGTTTCGATCACATGGTGGAAGACCGCGACAAGGACGAGGTAGACTATTGGTATCTGCCATGGTTTCATGACCAGCCTCCTCCTAAAGCTATGCCAGAAAGGTCAGCCAGAGAGCCGGTGGATCGAGAAGCGGAGATCGAAGTCAGAATTAAGCAGGCTCGATGATAGGTAGAAGAGAACTATCAGTCTACTTTGCACGTCTTAAATAATGATTTGGAAAGGGCTAGAGAAGAATTGGTTCACCATGAAGCGAGATTTGAGGCCAAAATTAGGTCGGCTCGTAAGGAGATTGAGAGAGAGAACCGCGTTGCCATGCATGCCCTACAAGGAGACCTGGATATTGCCACCGGTGCTATGGAGCAGCAATCGAGTGATTTTGAGAAAGAGAAGGCCTTGCTAACAAGTACACAGTCGAAGCTTCGGGCTCAGCTAAAAACTTCCATAGAACGGGAAAGAGAAATAGCGAGACGCTTCACGACTTTTCAGAAGAAAGTTGAAGTTGAGAAAAACCAGTGGATGACCGAACGACAGGCGTTTCACTATCAGATCGATGACCTTCATGAATGAGAAGAAGACCTAAAGCATACCATCCGCACTACAAGCATTGGGTGCAAAATTGCCATGAGAGTATGATCGAGGCCAGGGGAGAAGTACTTCAGCTCAATGAAACCTTGATTAATGTTTATGCTAAGTATCTTCACCAAGGTGATGAAAATCTGGGCCGTCAGGCACGTGCTCTCGCTCCACATCTGCCAAAAGCATTATCCAGGATCTACTCGAGTCTGAGGGAGGATTAAGTTGCAAGACATCTTTGGAAGGCATCTTGATGATAATTATTAAAGTCCTTGTTTTCTTAGAGTTAGTTTCTTTATAGGTTTCTTTAGCATTTCTCCAGCATTCTGAGTCTGTTCTAGTTTTAGATAATTTTAGTTTCCTTTCATTAAAGCTTTGTTTTAAGAACAGTTGGAAATGTATGGAAAATTTTGCATTTGTTTCAAGTTTTTATTCTCTTTATTTCTGAATATATATATATATATTTACCATATCCATGAACTACGTGATGATCTG
>NW_025847621.1:514-1330 GCF_002878395.1 Capsicum annuum | reverse complement strand
TGGTCTTACACTCCACCAAGTGTTAAAGATGTCGACAATTGGTGGAGTGTAAGACCAGAGAATGATATCCATAAAATTTTATTGAAGATCACTCCTAGTATCATTTGTTGGGAAATTTGGAAACAATGGTGTTCTTGGTGCTTCCCTCAAGCTGACTGTATTAAAATCAATACAAACAGTAGTTACTTACATGGAAGTGGTAAGGCTGGTATTGGTGTAATTGTATGGAATAGCCGAGGCGATATGGTTATGGCATTTTCCATTTCTGTCTGTTGTAGTAGCAGTAATATGGCAGAGGCGTTGGCAGCCGAGTTTGGAGTGAAATGGTGTGAATATCAAGGATCCACTAATTTCACTCTCGAACTAGACTCCACGATCATAACCAACATGCTAAACAACAATCTTGTCACTAATATGAAGCTGAAACAAGTTGTGGACAACATCCAAAGTATCAAGAATAGAATTGGGATTCAAGTAAGTCACTGTTTTCGGGAGGGGAATCAAGTTGCTAACTGGTTAGCCAAATTGGCTTACACCTCTACGCAGATTCTTATCACTCTGTCCCTTTCTCATCTTCCTAGACAGGATAGAGGCTTTATCTAATTAGATAAATGGATGATGCCTAGTCTTAGATGTAAATATGACAAATCCCAATTCTTTGTTAGCTAGCATAGATTTGGGTATGTACCAGAAGGCAATATAATTATTTATGCCTTCTGGAGGGGTGATATCACTTATGATTGATATCACTAATGGTTGTGTGTTGTATCGAGGTCAGGCCTAGCCCCCCTCTGCCCCTTTTTGCTAATACAACAC
>NW_025847621.1:0-414 GCF_002878395.1 Capsicum annuum | reverse complement strand
ATATATAACTTTGTAACCTGATTATATTCACAGAAACTTGGATGAAATTTGACACACAAGATTAAAGAAGCAGAGCTGTCTGCAATTCAATTTAACAGATTGAGGATAAATACACATTTTAATCTACAAGAAATCAATTATTAGAATTGTATAATAAACAAGACTAATACATCTAGAGACGGAAGATACAATTGTGTGATTTTCTAGAAAACTCATTTCTCAATCAATCAAAAATCCATTATTCCTCAATCTAAAAACATCGTTAATATTTGATTTTGTTACTTTGTTCTTTTTTTTTTTTTTTTAAAAAAAATCAGTTACACAGATAAGCTTTGAGTTGTGTTGTATTAGCAAAAAGGGGCAGAGGGGGGCTAGGCCTGACCTCGATACAACACACAACCATTAGTGATATCA
>NW_025847620.1:0-3640 GCF_002878395.1 Capsicum annuum | reverse complement strand
TAGGTGATTCTTGAAGCCTACATTGCGAAGATTCCAAAGCTTCAATTGTTTTGAAAACCCATGGTTGAATTTTGAACTACTTGGGTTTTTATTTTGAAACCCTAGAGAGAGCTCTTGAACAATTTTGATGAATGAAGGTGTATTTTGGGGTTTTTGGGAACTGAATTTCGTGTTTATGGCTAAATAAGGGTGGGAAAAGGACCATTTTGCCCCAAGAACGGAGTGTTTAAGTCACTTGAAACCTTTACAAAGGCGCCGCCTAAGCTATCGCCTATCTTTACATAGGCGCCGCCTATGCTATCTCCTATGTTTACATAGGCACTGCCTATGCTATTGCCTATGTTTACATAGGCGCCGCCAATGCTTACATAGGCGCCGCCTATGCTATTGCCTATGTTTTCCAGGGGCCATGTGCGATTGGTTAGGCGATGCATACTACTTTGAAAGGCCACAACTTCTTGCTCGGGTGCCGGATTTTAGCAAAATTGGTATCGTTGGAAAGCTAACTCGAAGACCTATCATTTGACACATAGTAGGCTCTCTAATTCAACACATACAGAGAGTTATGGTCGATGGAAGCTGACACAAATTACAACATCCACTAAAACTTAATCGATCAAAATAGTTTCAACTCGTCCTTGAGTTGAAGGACCTCTATGGTCTAAATTTAAGCTTGAATGGATTAACATACTACACAAATAATTAACATACCATATTGGCATAGGATTTATTACTTCGGGATTATCAATGCATCGAAATCATGGTCTATATTGTAGCCCGAAATGCGGGGCGTTACAAGAATTATTCAGTTCGGGTCTATATACGTAGGAACGACGGTATAAACTCTAGCCCAAAAATATGGGGTGTTACATTATCTCCCCCTTGGGATCATTCATCCTCGAATGATGGGTAGGAACATATTGAAGCTTAGAGGTATGGAATAACACAGACATGATATGTTTCTCTAAGAAAGAATACACTGATCTGAAACATGACTATAAGACTGGAACTACTGATATTCTTAATTCTTATATCGGACACAGATATCTGATGCATGGAATACACGACTGAAGCTATTCATAAGCTGAATTCTCATAATGAACATGCATATCTAATGCATGGATCTGTGACTGAGTTATTCTCATGAACGTAGGACTAAATACACTGATAAGCTGAACTTTTTCTATTGAACATGCATTTATAATGCACGCATATCTGACTTAACTAACGTATGAACGTATGACTGAATATGCAGTGATAACTGATGTGAAACTTGTAATAAGAATCTATGCTTACAACTGAATGGGGTATCTCCCCCTTGGGACACTATGTGCCTCTATGAATGCTTAATTCACTAGGATACTCAGAAAACTGAGATGATGCACAAGGAACCTACGAATTGAATCATAACTGAACATCTGGAATCTAAATTTAATGCATGACGCATGAACTGATCTATACTCGCAATAACTAGTATACTCTATCTTGGAATAGTAGTATGTATGAGATTTCGGGTAGCATGAATAAATGAAAAGACGAGAAAACAAGCCATGCAAATCTGCTTGTTAAACTGACTTACTGACTATACACACTAAATTATGCTGGACCTTCATACTTAATTAGAGTATTCTCTTCAACACTCTCTCTAAGGAAGTTCAAGCAGTAATCGAGAGCCATGAATCTTTGGTATGGATTACACAAGACATCCAACTGAGGAATCACCACATTGACACTACTCTGCAGTTTGGAACATAGGCATATAACTCCTGAATTAGGATAGAATTACCAGTCCTTTGGCATTACAACTTCTTACTTTCAAGCTTAGCACACTTCTCGAATATCACTTAACTATACTATTCTCCTTAAATATCATATTCATTCAACTCAGCTTAAAATTCTCATATGAGCATTGACAAATCTTTCTACTAATTTTGGAAATAACTTAATTCCTTCGCCGTGATCAAGACTAACTCTAAGTCATAAAAATACAACATGCCAGAGCACGCTATTATTCTAAACCATATGATGCAATCTTCTATATCTCCTTTAAAGATTACATCCTAAGTATAACATGCCTTACCACTTCAATGACTACTCTGACCTCTTAATATGAAGTCGCTAATGCATATTGCGACCTTCCACTACAATCCCAAAATGTCATTCAAGCCTAATTTATAACCACATGTTAAATTCAAGGCAATCACCCATAGATACATACTTCACATAGTCTCTAAACTATTGTCAATATAACTCCCACGCGCTACCCTAAAACATACACAAACTTTTCCACTAACCATCACATGTATCAAAGACTTGGCCCCAAATCTTACTTCATACTTATGGCCTTCTCTAAACAAACATACTATGATCTTCCATCAACAAGAACATTTACATCATCACCACTATCATTACATAGGGAGGGTCACTAAAAGGTTAAAACATAAGACCCTGAAGCGTGAAAAGATTTTTATACGGGAGTGAGCATACTATAAAGAGTGAGTACATGCATCATGAGTTGCATGACCTCAACTAGAGTTCATAACATAAGGAATGTGATTCCGACTACTTGAATGAACTAGAACTCATTATCTTGGAACTGGAAGAGTACATGACTCTCTATCATAGATCATGAACTATGATCACAGAACTGAATCGTAAGGCATGAGTAAGCACCCGGATAATTGAAAAAAAAAATACTGAGGTAGGAATGGGTTGAGATTCACCCTTACTTTCTGATGTTTATATCATACTGCATCACTACTAAAATCTGAAAGCCTTACTTGGTCATTCGTTTTATCATCTCCCCCTTAGCTTCAAGTCATCATCTAGAGTTTGGGAGATCTTTTGCCAGATTCTAACTGAACTACACTTACTGCACTCTAGGATCTGAAAAAAAAATGATAGTACATGCATATCATAGAACTTAACCCGAATGACTACCTTCAGGGATACACTCTATCTTTCCATAGCCACCAATAGTCATAGTATAATGCTTGCACGCTTATTTCTATCAGTTAAAACTTCAAAACTCAAGCTTAGATGCTAACACTTAACATGGATATCACCAAGCCTTGATGAACCATATCACTTTCGACATAGCCTACCACTATTGCAACTCCAAATTTATATCCCTCTACTATGAGAATCAAGATCATCGCAAAAGGCCCAACACTATCAATCAAAACACCTTAACATGGCTATTTAGATCACCATATACCATCTAACTAGTCTTTCTCCACTTAACAATTCAATGGTACCACTAGCCACGCACAACAAGTAATAGCCTTAGAAAGAATGCCGCAACCTCATGTCACCTTAGGCATACTTCTACACCATACATACAATATCATACCTCACTATGAATCAAATAAAATTAATCTATTGCATGCACCATTCAAGCCTATTAGATCACTTCTATACAACTAGTATTCATTAACCAAGAAATCTTCAAATCCACCTTCATGGACATCAACAATTCAAACTTAATATCGAGTGCTATGCATGATTTACAACCCAACCTTACACAAAATTTTCACTTGAAAACTATAAATAAACATCAAGAAACACTAGTACACTAGAACTTCATAACAACACTAATCGACCTTGACCTTGCGGTCTTCCTTATCATAACTCATTAGCA
>NW_025847619.1:0-2748 GCF_002878395.1 Capsicum annuum | reverse complement strand
ACTCATGATCAATGACCACGAGTCATGAGGTGACACATAGTCAGTGGCGGCAATTTTTCCTGTATTTTAATTAAGGGAACTTTGGTCATTTCCTTCCATCCCCAATTATAATCCACGACCATAAAACACCCTAAGGGTCTCATTCCCATTATTTGAAGAAGTCAAAAACACTCTCTTCTCTCTTAAATTCCCAAGTCAAGAACAAAGCTAGGGTTTCTAAGAGTTGGTCCTCTATGGCTCAAAGTATGGTTTCTTCTCCAAATTCTTGGTATTTTCAGGAATGTCTCTCTTCCCTAAAAATGTATTTTATAATGTAATACAATGGTTTGATATTCATGTTGTTTTAATGTTTGGTCTTGGAATTAGGTTGGGCTTTTTTGATGATTATTGTTTAAATGGTACTCATGGGTTACATGTACTTATTTATGCTTTACGGATGGATTTTGGAACTCATTGGGTGCATGGGCATGGTGAATGGAATGGAGGTCATGGATTACCCCAAATTTATGGTTTATTGTTTGGAATTGGTATTAACCTCAACCCACTTGCATAATTGATTTTGAAATATGGACAATTACATGGTTTTGCATACTTTTACTAAACTGTTGCATTGCATTAATGGCTAAACGCATAAAAATGTTTTTGAAAGGCCTTGGTGTCCTTGTATTGATCTTAAATTGGAACTTTGGAGTCTTATGGCTAATTGGTTTGGTTTGGCATAGTGGAATAGGCTTGCAAGTATAATTAATTGGTATGATGACACCATTCGGTAAATTCCTAAATGGATGACCCCTTGGTTAAATGGATGGGTTATGTGTAAATGTTTTAATTTGAGCTTAAAGGGGATTGTGTAGATTGCCTTGGAGGGTGGAGGTCCCAGGGGACCGATACTAAAACCATGTTTTCAGACATGAGGGACTTGGTAGTCGTGTGCATAGTTCACACTTTATATATACTTTGGATTGGATGGGTCGAGGCATTCCCTGGACATTCCTTGGATATGTCCTGTTGGTACAACTAACACGTGTTGGAGCCTTTTCAGCAGGGGGAGCTGAACCCATATAGCCCGTGGGTTCCTTTAGGATGGTTAGATCTATACAGTCTTGATTAATGGTTTTAAATCTCATGCTAAACCTTGTACCCTATCTCAATATCCTATATGTATGTATGTATGTATGTATGTTATGCATGTATGTGAACATGTGCATTGAGTTTGGACTTGATTTTGAAATTGCATTATTTTATCCCTATCCCGAGTTACATGCTAGCATTCACCCCACTAAACATCCTAGGCATTATTTTATCCCTATCCTGAGTTACATACTAGCGCTCACCTTACTAAAGAAACTTCTTTTACCCCTATAAAGCGTTAGGTGATCCGCTTCGTCAGTTGGTTTGCGGTGAAGTGGTGAGATTCCATTCACCGAAAAGATTAGTCATTCGTTTGGTTTCTTTACATATTTTAGAATTGAAGAGTTCACATTAACATTATCATTATCATTGTCACTGTCATGGTCGGGGGCATGTCTCGACCTAGTTTGATATTTGGAATGGTTTAGAGGCTTTACTGGACATGTGTGGGTTGGATGGTGTTGTTGACTCTTAGAGGTTATTTTTGAGTTACATTAATTGTTTAATAATTATTCTCTGGTTGTCTTCCATTTTGTTATTATTTAGATTATGCTTGGGTTTGTCAAGTTTTGGGGGTGGTCTCCGACCCTCGATGGACTTGAGATACCCTTCACGGCTAGGCCCGGGGTCGATCGTGACAATGGTGATCCGAGAAAATATGACAATGGATTCCATATAAGTAGTGCCTCTAAAACATCAAAGCAAAAACAACCGCGCACAACTCCAAATCATGGGTAGGGTAATTCATCTCATGGGGCTTCAACTGATGAGAAGCACAAGCAATCCCCTTACCTAACTGCATAAACACAACGCCTAACACAACACCAAAAGCATCACAAAAGATGGTAAAACCCACTTCATCCTTGGGAAATGTCAATATAGGAGCTGAAATCAACAAATCCTTGAGCTTTTGAAAGCTCGTCTCACAAGCATCAGACCACTAAAAGGAAATCTTTTTTTTGAGTTAGCTTGGTCAATAGAGTTACAATAGATGAAAACCCTAAACAAACGCCAATAATAGCTCACTAAACCAAAAAACTCCAAATCTTGGTAAGGGAAGTAGGCCTAGCCCAATCACAAACCACTGCAATCTTTGTCAGATCGACCATAATACCATCATTGGTCACCACATGAACCAAAAAAGAAACGAAATCCAACCAAAACTCACACTTGGAGAACTTAGCATACAATTTTTTATGCCTCAGTCTCTAAACCACAATCTACAAATGCTCCTCAAGATCGGCTTACTTTTGGAATAAACCAAGATACAATCTCTAAGACAATGACAAAAGAGTCAAGAGACATTCAAAATACCCAATTCATCAACTCTATGAAAGCAGTTGCAACATTGGTCAACCCAAAGGACATGACCAAGAACTCATAATGACTGTACCACCTCCAAAAAGATGTATTTGGAATATTCGAAGCCCAAATCCTCAACTAGTGATATCCAGACTTTAAATCAATCTTTACAAATATTGAAGCACCCTGAAGCTGATCGAACAACTCATCAATACGAGGAAGAGGATACTTTTTCTTAACTGTCATATTGTTCAATTGGCAATAATCAATACACATGCGCATAAACCTATCTTTTTTCTTCACAAACAACACCGG
>NW_025847618.1:0-1439 GCF_002878395.1 Capsicum annuum | reverse complement strand
GTGAGTATGTTTGATTAAGCAGGAATAACTGGTAATACCTTTTGGCTTCCGTCCGGATTGTGAGCGTTGAAGGCAAGACTCTTTCCCTAGCGTGATGTCGTAGGCGTTCCTGGCGTTGTGACTGTTGGAGGCAACGCTTATGTTTTCCCGATTGTTTTTTTTCTAAATACATAAACTTGGGTTTTTATGTTGGGGGTAGTTTAGTAATTTCATCATAAGATTTTAAGTTGGTGCTTTTAAGGTAGCATAGATATAAATAGATATAGATATAGATATATATTAGTGATAAGGGTAAAGTTGAAAAAAAGTGGTTAATTATCTCATGATCTCTTAAACATGTAAGCTATTTTGAAACATTCTTTTAGCTAACATATTAACTATTTTGAGACGGAGAAAGTTAAATTTTGCTAAGAATTTTCTCATAATCATTAAGTTTTAAGAGTTGCACGCCAAATTTTGGCACTTCCAGTAAGTATATTTAAAGGCAAAGGTGTTCCGTCGTGCTTAAATTCTAGTCTGCCTCTGATTAACTAGGTGTATAAAACTAGTGTAATTTTTTTAATTCCTTATATTTTATCCAATCAATGAGAGAGATAGAATAGGAGAGTTATTTAAAGGGATCGATTATCTCCTTTCCCGCGTTAGATATAATGCAATTTAGGTAAAAAGTTTCAATTTTAATAATATATGGTTTCCTTAAGGTTGGAATTAATTAAATTGAGATCTCATTATTAATTAGTAAGATTATCTTAAAAATTAAAATAGGTATAGAGATTACGTAATTGTGTATGCATGCAATTAAGGTAATTAATAACAAAAACTGACAAATTCCTTTCTTTAAAGATTTGAATGATTTAAATTTGAGATCTCTTTATTAGTTAACCATATATTTTAATTTTGGACTCAAAATTTGAGATCTCTATATTAAGTATGAGTATAATTATTATTAGTATCTGTAAAAGGTCTATACATTATAGTCTATTATATAATAGGTATAGCATTTATTTTATCTGTTTCTTTACCATATAGATGAATCACAGGTCCAAACTAGGTTGTATACAAGCAATATACCAAAAGTAAAGAGCCTACAGCATGACATGGCTCTCTACAAAAGACACCCAATCCTCTATACAACTTGCCAAAAATAAATAAGGGACCGGAGGCTACTCCAACAGCCCAAATCATTTATACCCCCTCACTAAAAAGTGAGGGTTGCCCCCCTTCCTCGCTAAAACCTTTACAGGGAATCCAATTTGACCCTAAGGGGAAAGCCAAATTGACTTTACGGGGAAAGCCTCCTCCACCTCCCTCACTAAAAGCTTCTCAAAAAAGGACTTGACAGTAAAATGGTTGGATTTTTAGGGTACAAAAGGGTAGGAGGAGAGTGAACGTAGAAGAAGAAAGGGTAGGTTGAAGGAAAAAGAAAGTGGGGGTTGCAG
>NW_025847617.1:791-1513 GCF_002878395.1 Capsicum annuum | reverse complement strand
GAAGGTTTTGGGAACATTACCTACTAACTCGCAAAAGTTTATAAACTCTATATGAAAAGACATAGATCCTTCCAAGACATAAGGTGTAGCTATTTCTATTTATATAGAGAAATCAGAAAAAGAAATAATATAATAGCTAGAAAACATAATCTAGAAGAAAGTCGAAGAAGGTTATTAGAAGCAAACAGATTACATAAATCCTATAATACATCTAGCCAAGTTTGTGAAGATTTAGTAAGCGCGTTAAATTGGGAAATACAAGGTTGTGAGAGAGATTTAGAAAATAATATTTCAGGAATAAAGTGGCTTAAGGAGCGGATTAAGAGAAAATCTTATCAATTAGGATAATAAATGCCAATAAGATATATTGAGTGTATTAGAGAAATACAACGTCAATGTTATAGAGAATTTGCTTATAAACATCAGCTTGTAAAAATTCGAAAACAATTTGTAGAAAGATTAGAGTTGTTAAATAAAGAAATAAGAAACCTAGAAATAGATATTTTAAATTTTAAAGAAACAGACAAAATAATTACCATAACATCTAACTATTATAAAAAAGCATTAATTAGCGAACAATCTAGGCTGATAGAAAATATACAAGAAGTAGAATTAGATATAACCTATACAAATAATAGATTGAAATATCAAACTAATCTAAGCAAAAAATACCTTAACTTAAACCACTTAGGATAACAAGATAGCTTCGTTAAAACACCTCG
>NW_025847617.1:0-691 GCF_002878395.1 Capsicum annuum | reverse complement strand
CTAGATCTTAGATTTCAACCAGAAAAGAAATATAGAGTATTAAAAGATAACTCCACTATAAGGTGTAATTTCAACCAGGGTGAACATATTTTAAATTCAGAAGATAAACAATATAATACAATAATAGACTTTTTGATAAATTCAAGCGAAAAAATTCAGGAAAAGGATAATAGTATAATAAGAATTTTAGAAGAAATAGAAGTTACTCAAAATAAACATAAAAAGACACTAGATAAGATAGAAAAAAATTTAGATTATTTAAAGTCACAAGAAGTAGAAATAGACAGAAAAATCCAGTATTTAAATCACAAGTTTAATTTAGAAAAAATACCTACAAAATTAGAAATTTAAAAACTAATAAAACCATAATAGAAAGACCTAAAGAATTGGAAGTAAAAACAACTCAACTAATATCTAAGCTTGTGGAACAAGTAGAAAATATAACAACAGAGATCAAAGATTTGCAAGAAATAACAAAAAGATTAGAAGAAATATCACTTTCATGAGTGAAGAAGATATAAATTATAGTAAAGCACTAGAAAAATCAAGAAATTATCATAGCGAACCAGAAGGATTATCTAAGTATATACCTTCAAGTCAAACAGATAAAATTTTACTAAAACAAAATAATACCATAATAGAGCTATTATTAGACTTACACAAAAAGATAGACATCTTAATTAAAGGCAAA
>NW_025847616.1:0-1168 GCF_002878395.1 Capsicum annuum | reverse complement strand
AAGGGCTAGAGAAGAATTGGTTCACCATGAGGCAAAATTTGAGGCCAGAATTAGGTTGGTTCGTAAGGAGATTGAGAGAAAGAACCATGTTGCCATGCATGCCCTACAAGAAGACCTGGATATTATCGCCGGTGCTATGGAGCAACAATCGAGTGATTTTGAGAAAGAGAAGGCCTCGCTGATAAGTACACAGTCGAAGCTTCAGGCTCAGCTAAAAGCTTCCATGGAACGGGAAAGACAAATAGCGAGACGCTTCACGACTTTTCAGAAGGAAGTCGAAGCTAAGGAAAATCAGTGGATGACCGAACGACAGGCGTTTCACTATCAGATCGATGACCTTCATAAACGAGAAGAAGACCTAAAGCATATCGTCCGCACTACGCAGCATTGGGTGCAAAACTGCCATGAGAGTATGATCGAGGCGAGGGGGGAAGTACTTCAGCTCAGTGAAACCTTGATTAATGTTTATGTTAAGTATCTTCACCAAGGTGATGAAAATCTGGGACGTCAACCACGCGCTCTCGCTCCACATCTGCCAAAAGCATTATCCAGGATCTACTCAAGTCTGAGAGAGGATTAAGTTGCAAGACATCTTTGGAAGGCATCTTGCTGATAATTATTCAAGTCCTTGTTTTCTTAGAGTTAGTTTCTTTATAGGTTTTCCAGTATTTCTCCAGCATTCTGAGTCTGTTCTAGTTTTAGATAATTTTGGTTTCCTTTCATTAAAGCTTTGTTTTAAGAACAGTTGAAAACGCATGGAAAACTTCGCATTTGTTTCAAGTTTTTATTCTCTTTATTTCTGAATATATACATATATTTACCATATCCATGAACTACGTGGGGATCTGATTCATGTAAAACATGATACGTAGGCAACCCTCAGCGGGTGCGATCAAATATTTTTTTTTTTTTTTTTTTCCAGTTTCGAGTAATAATTTTAAGATGCTGGCATTAAATAAATAAATAAATAAATAAAAATTAATTCACCAAAGCCGGGATGAAACAAGAGGGTTTTCCTAAGGCCATTTCAGGAAGGAAATTACTTAGGTGCATGACATTTGAGTTAGTTATGAAAAAAAAAATCTCTAAATCCTAACATATTTGTTTCTGTTTCAAGAGAGAGAGAGAGAATAAGGTGGTTGGTTGTGGTCAAGCTGGCCTCTCACCC
>NW_025847615.1:410-1103 GCF_002878395.1 Capsicum annuum | reverse complement strand
TTAATGAATGATTTTGTTTTATGATGTGTATATATTGTGTTATAATTTATAAAGCGTTGCAACAGAATAACAAAAGAGTCGCATTAGATGCTATGGCAACTGTTTAATGTCATTGCAATAGAGTCTATTGCAATGGTTAGTAACCGTTGCAATAGATGAAAATAGGCGTTCCAATAAGTAATAAAATAGTTGTAATAGGTATTCAAAAAGCTTTGCATCAGAACAACAACAGTGTCATAATAGCTGCTATTACAATGGTTAGTAACTGTTGCAATATCATCTATTGCGACAGTTATAAACCGTTGCAATAGATGAAAATAGTCGTTCAAAAAATAACCATCACAATAGGTCTATCTATGGCGATGGTTTCTAGAAACTGTCCCCATACCTCTACCTATGGTGACGGTTTAGACAACCATTAAAGAAACCATTGCAATAGACCGATCGCAACGCTCATCTATGGGATGCTTGCAGAACCGTTGCGATAGGTCTATGGCAACAATTTTTTTGTCTATTACAACGGTATTACAACCGTCACCATAGATCTAATTTCTGGTTGTGGATCATATTTTGAGATTCTATCCTTAATTTTGAGATACTATCATAATTTATGTTTGAAATGTTGTGACCTCGCCGGAAAGAATGTAGTAACGTTAAAAATTTCGATTAAAAAGATTCTAAGTTCCAAAAGAA
>NW_025847615.1:0-310 GCF_002878395.1 Capsicum annuum | reverse complement strand
AAAGAACACAGATAATTGTGGTATAACTTCTACCAATTTAATTAACAAATGATTATTATTTTTGAAAGTTAGATGATCTATCTACATTTATTATTTAGGCGGAAATACTCGCAATAATTTTTTTGATCGATCATATGTGGGCCAATTGATTAGTCACAAAGAAATTGAGGTTAAAGCTTTTACTATGCATCCTGATATCGCCGGGAATGTATCATTAAATATTTACATCTAATTATGTACGTTCTTTTATTAAAGATATATAAAATATTTGTTTTGAGTAATTGAAGAAAGTAATAAGTTTATCCATGTA
>NW_025847614.1:0-1222 GCF_002878395.1 Capsicum annuum | reverse complement strand
GTCTACAACGGTTGGATCTGCATAAGTGATGAACGCAGAACCCCTGGGTCTACCTGTATGCCTATTTTTCATAATCACCAAGTCTATTATCTCTCCATACCTCTCAAAGTACTTAACAAATTGTTCTACCAAAATCCAATTTTCATTAACACTCTCATCATATTGGTTTTTAACAATTCTGTATTTGGTAAGTTCAAATTCTTGAGGAGATACATAAAGTTTCTCAACAATTATCAGGCTCACTTAGTTTAATCATCATCTTGCAAAGGAGGTGCAAGGTTCTGTGTTGTATGAGCATACTCCAAAATTTGTTTGATTAAATTATGTTTATTCTCCAAGATTTTCTCAAGACCATCCCACTTAATTCTTTCCAGTGGAAAATGAAAGATAGTTTCCGAAGGCAGCACTGTGTCAACTATATCCCATGATAATGAGTTGTACTTCCCATACCACTTAGTATTAAAGGGGTACACTTCGATAATGTTATCAACACAAGTGTAAGCAAACTTGACAAGTAGATCAATCTCCAAGTTAAAATTGATGCCTGAAATATAGACTGCACAAGGAAGAGTACTTCTAGCATAATGAAATTGGGGGAACACATGAATTTGACTGGCAGATGTGGATGACTCCATTATTTGATGAAACTAATCGAAGCCTAAATATTGAAGTTTGCAACTGGACTCATAAGTATATATAGTGGGAAAAAAAGTGTTTTCCCTTTTTCTGTAGGATTAGGACTTGCTCTTGGATTTCTAGCTTTTACCAAAACATGCGTGAAATAGCTTACCAAATATATATGGATAAAGATAAAGAAAAAGTTACCATATATGGTATCTTGATTACCACGCAAATCCATTTAAATACATTATATGATTATATTTCTAACCAATTAGAATAATTATACTAGTCAAGTATACGTGCTTTGCACGCGTGTCTTGTGTTAATCAATAAAACTATACATCAATGAAAATTTTAATGAATTAAAAATTTTTTTGCTCATCAAAGAAAAAGATGTGGAGGAAAATTAAGCCGCAATTAATGGAGCATTTATTGTACATATACGTCATATTAAATTAAAATATAAATATTATTAGTGCTCGACGGTCCAATTCAATGTATAAAATATAACAAAAATGGAGCAAAGAAGTCATAAAATTAAGAAAACACAAATCAAAAAACACTTTGTAAGAATATATTATTATCTTTCAGTTTTGTCCTA
>NW_025847613.1:0-1292 GCF_002878395.1 Capsicum annuum | reverse complement strand
TTTTTCACAACTATATAAACAACCCTCCTTCTATTATTTGAAACAAGTTACATCACACAACATACACTTTCTCTTTACTAAAAGTGTTAAAGAAAGAAGAGGCAATTTTACTTTATTATTTTTTAGCACTTATCTTCGGAGCATTAATCTTGACCATTCAGTGACAATCCACTCTCGAATTTTTGGCTGTTTGATTTTCTTGTTATTATTATTACTTATTATCGTCAATCGGTTAGTTCCGTGTCGCATAATTTTATTTTATATACCTTATATGATGATGATGGTAAACATGCTTATAGGAATCATTCGGTGTTTTCTTGCTATGTCTGTGTCATGTTATATTTCCGCTTGTATTGCTATTACATAGCCTCCTGTTTATAGATGTGGTGCACAACACACCGATAAACAAGACTCTACGTAGACACGGCTTTGTAGACTCACTGGGACGAACCTCTCTGATAGCACTTTTGTCACGCCCCAAAATTCCATCGGGCCGGACTGGCACCCGAAGTCGAGAAGGCCCGAGAGAACCCGTTCAGATACCTGTACTTTCACTTACATGTCACCAAAAATTTGGACAGCACTTCGTTGCATATAGAAGGGTCTAATTACCTGTATCAGCACAACACGCACAAATATATATATATATATATATAATACTTGGCCGTCGGGGCCACCACATATACAAATATAACATCACTATATAAACTTCCATGACTTTACCCTTTCTTATGTCTACAAAGCCTCTAGGATATACATGACATAACTAGGGTCGGGACAAACCAGGGCCCACACATGACTCCTGTACAATAACAAAACATAAGGGACCGACTCAGAAAGCTCCGAAGCAAACTGGAGCTCACCAACAATAGATGTATGACCTGGCTCCTATCTATGCTGTGAATGAGTTGAAGCACCTGTGCCTACAGCATGAAATATAGGTCCCCCGTGAGAGACGTCAGTACGAAATATGTATTGAGTATGTAAAGCTGTAAATAATTATATGTGATATGGGGGATCAAGAAAATCAGACGCAAGTGAATAAATCATAATAGAAGTGAACCACACTTCATAAACACTTTTAGGATCATGTACATTATCATTAATCTGAATTGGGTTCTTGAATTCAAACACATTTGTGGAACGGTATACATTCGTTCATTTTATTCTTTACAATTATCATTCGCCATTACCTCCCCCTCCCGAACCTCCAACCACCTAACAATAATCAATATTGTACCGTACTGTGACCATTAGGCTGCCCCCAGTACATATCAACTGTAATCATATCA
>NW_025847612.1:588-1224 GCF_002878395.1 Capsicum annuum | reverse complement strand
ATGTGATTATCAAGAACACATGTAATATGTTGAAATAAAGCATTTACTATATTCATACCTTCTATCAGGAGATCATGAACGATTACTTACAATTTTTATACTTGAGAGTTGACAGTTTTATTGTCAATCATCTTGTAGTCAAGGAACTTTGCAACAAAGAAAGTTTTAGTTCCTGTATCCTCAGTTATATACTTTCATTACAAAGCATTCCACAACTCTTTTAAGGTCTTCATACCACTGTACACATTGTACAGGTTGTCTTGGAGGTCACTCAATATATAATTCTTGCATAAGAAGTCTGAGTGTTTCCATGACTCAATTACAATAAACCACTCCTTGTCTGGTGTCTCTTCGAGCAATTCTGAAGCATTTTGAGAAATGAACCTTTGAAGACTTAGAGTCGTCAAATAAAAAAACATCTTTTGCTGCCAACGCTTGAAATCTATACTCAAAAACTTTTTGGGTTTCTCCGCAGGTGCCATTGCGAGTGCAATATTTGTATGGCTTATCGTAGCAACATTTGTTGTTGCTACACTTACCACTCCATCATTTACATGACTTTCGGTATTCATTTTGTCGTCACAAAAAGACAACCAACTTAGTATGTCAGAATACTAATTTTAAAGTTTTATAAAC
>NW_025847612.1:0-488 GCF_002878395.1 Capsicum annuum | reverse complement strand
ACAACCAACTTAGTATGTCAGAATACTAATTTTAAAGTTTTATAAACTTTAAACACCAACTTGTTTCTAGTTTAACGATGAAGTTTTTATGTTCTTCTAATCATCAATCGAATGAACTTTAACTCATGATGAAGTTTTTATATCTTCAAATCACTATCAAGTCCAAATAGAGTAGAAATCAACAAGCTTTAATCTCCAGAAATCATACAATACAGATTATACAAGTACTTTATTTATAAGTGGTGAAATTTTTTTTTCACCGAACAAGAACAAAAAAAATAATTTTTTTCAATAAATTCATTAACATTATTGTTCGGGGTACAAAAATCTGTATGTTTCAATCCAAACTTCAAGAACAACTTTCAAGAAATACAATGAAGTTACAACAACTTCAAACACAAGTCTAAATGAATAATCGAATGAACTATCAAAATGAAGTGTTTATCAACTTTAAGGAAGAAGATGAGGCACAAAATTATAGAATCAAG
>NW_025847611.1:0-1371 GCF_002878395.1 Capsicum annuum | reverse complement strand
TGCATTATATATAGTGTATGTGTGCATGTGTTTATTAGTTAAGTGCATGTGTGCATGTGTGTGGGAAAGTGGGGGAGGTTAATTAGGAGTGGGAATTGTGGGTGGTTTGGGTAGTTTAGGTTTCTTTATTTTTTTTATTATTATTATTATTAATAAGATAAAAATAATTAAAAACTAATAAAATATAACATAAGCTAATAACTAGTCTTGGAAATATGATTAAGAAAAATTAATATCATACCATTCTTTATTAAAAATTGAAAGAAGAAACAAATATAATTTAGAAAAAAAAAAATTCTTTTTTTTTTTCTAAAAATAAATAAATAAACAAATAAAAACTAAAAAAAATGAAACTTATTTAAAATGTGACTCTATTTTTGTAGTCTTTTTTTTTTCAAAATTTTCAAAATAAATTTAGTAAAAAATAAGTTAAATTTAGAATATCTAATTTGGACCCTAAAACGAAATTGAACACTAAGTGGCAAAAACACTTAAGTTTGGTAAAAAATTAGGTGTTTACAGAATGCCCCTCTTTGCTTGGAAATTTGAAGAATTTTCAAGCAAAGAAGTAAACATGACTAATTTTAGGCTCAATCCTTTATTCAATATTGATATGTAAATAAGTGGGAAAGAGGTGTGACCGAGCCCTGGCTTTGGGCATCCTACATATCTCGGGTTATAAGAGAATCAGGTCACGTGTAGTTCCAATGGGTGAGTGGATGAATTGGAGAGTCGAGTTGAGGTCCCGTCGAGTTTCCGGTTCGTTGCTCCTTTTATTACACAATATAAGACTGGAAACAAAAGTACAAGATCCTATCTATTCTATTTGTCTTGATCCTCTTGCTTCCGATCTTTCTCTTGGATCTTCAGTTATTGCCTCACCTTCTTCTAGTGGATACCTTGATCTCAAAATTTTGATCTTGAAATTAAGATTTGAGACTTGAACTTGAAACTTGGATTGAGTCATTGATACTCTACCAAAAAAACAGTTCATAGAATACTTTGGATGCTTGTTCTCCTGATCAGAAGCTAAAAAGATGTCTCTTGAGATATTGGGCCGCTATGGATGCAAAGCTGACTCTAACTATCTTCAAACTGACCATTCTTCTATATTTTAACCGAAGATAAAATTCCGTTCTTGAATAGACCTGTGCTTTGCAGATTACCTGCAAGCCATCAAAGAAGACGAAACAAACAAACAAAATTTTCTGCCCCAGTTTATACTAGGAAAATTTTGTGAGTTATTAGAAAAACTATAATCTAGTTTAAAAATAAATAAACGAATGGATAGAAATTTAGGCTAGGAGTGCGATAAAATAAGAAACCTATTCTTAACAATATGACCAAAGGAAGTTATGCCTAATGAATGCA
>NW_025847610.1:0-5175 GCF_002878395.1 Capsicum annuum | reverse complement strand
AATATATGGTCCTATTATTATTACTTCCTCCATCCCATTTTACCCGTCTCAAATTGGGATGACACAACTATTAAGAAAAATAATAAATAAGGTGGCTAGTTTATTATAGTACCCCTATTAAATGATGTTTACATTTTAATTTAAAGAAAAAATAATTAATGTAAAGGATAACACATGGGAAAAAAGTTTGTCTTGTCTTGATAAGTAAAAAAGGACAAGTAAAATGGGACACCAAATTAAGAAATTTGGGACGGGTAAAATGGGACGGAGAAGTATAAATTAATAATTCTGTAAAAACTGTAAAAATATCTAAGATAATTTAGTGAAACATGATTCTAGTGTTTTTTGGGGGTTAAAATTTAAATCTAATTGAAGCTCATGTCTAACTTTTCTTATTGCATCCAAAAGTAGATGTTGTCTTCTCCGAACTGTACCAAAAAATTGTGAAGGGTTGTAGATGCAATAAGTGCTTCATTACGAGTAACTGGTTCCATAGGTATTGTATCGTCTTCAACTTCATCATCAACACTATTTTCTCCGATAGTATCCACAATTTCTTCTAACCTCTTGATATCTGAACATGTATCATTTTCAACCCAATAATCCAACAACCTATTGACATTCATTTTATTACGGTAAAACAAATCATTAATCATGACCTTAACTTCATGAATATCGTTTTCACAAGTTCATAAATTAGTAAGATACTCAAAATCACTCCTCTACCTTGAATTCTAAAAGCACTTTTTAAATTAATAAATAAATTTATTAATTAAATAATATTTTTATAAAATAATAATATTTTATGATCCCAACAATATTAATTTAGAGTAGTTTTATTGTATGCCCTTGGGCTCATAAATGACGCCAGCTGGTATGATTAGAAAACTAAAAGGTCGTTTGGTGTGAGGTATAAGATATAATAATTTCAGAAAAAAATGTAGGATTATTTATCTCGCGTTTGATTTGAGGTATAACTTAATTGCGGAATTATTTATCTACTATTTATACCATAATGATGAAATAAGTTATCCTATATATATATGATGAAATAACTAATCCCAAAATTAATTATCTCAAAATAAGCTTTCCCAACCAAACCACCACTAATTAGACTGGTTAACCCTCCCCCTCTTCCTTTAATTTGAGACAGGAGTATGTGGATTTGACGCTAAGTAATCGTTTTGCCAAATTTTCAATGTCTAAATGATTAAAAACTCTAAAACCTGTTCCAATAACAATCAAAGGTAATATCATATTTGTTTCTTTCTCTTTTTCCAAGTATTTGTCATACTTACTAAAAGCAAATATTTTATAATATTTGTCATCTTAGAAAATCAAGACTTATTTATTTTTACTCACTTATTCATAAATATATGAAGAGATGTTAATTAATATGGTGTAAAGAAGAGAAATACTGTAACATCCTCCAAATCGTTCTGTAAATTTTTCTTCTTTTAAACTTCACTATTATTTTTATACGTGATTTATGACTTGAAGGAATAGGTAGTATCAATTCTGGGTGTCTGAAAGTGATTTAAGTCATTA
This sequence comes from Capsicum annuum, assembly GCF_002878395.1. NCBI lineage: Eukaryota > Viridiplantae > Streptophyta > Magnoliopsida > Solanales > Solanaceae > Capsicum > Capsicum annuum. The sequence continues at coordinate 3,627 of NW_025847610.1, read as the reverse complement.
ATTGAGTTCTTGAGTTTTAACAAAGTTATACTTGATTGCAGTCAACTTTTGATCAAGATGACCTTGGATTAATGTTTTAGTAATTTCAATAGGTTTGGAACATGCTTTTTAGTCGATTTACATAATTGATTTGTTTCCACGAGGTTCCGAATAAATTTCAAAAATTTTGAGTTATTTTAGACATTATTTTCGTTGGTGATTAATGGGTCAAATCGATATTTTTCAATTCTTGTGGTCTATGTATAAGAATAAATTTAAGTGAAAAGGATTTACTATATTTATTTAATAATAATATGAGATAGTTGGGGCAACAAAAGGCATGACAGTTAGTCAGGGGCGGAGCCAACATGTGTAATGAGGGTTCACCGAACCCCCATTCACCGAAAAATTATACTATTTATATATCACTAAAATTATATTTTATGTATATAGAATAGATGTTGAACCTCTTCGATTAGTTTTTCTTCAAATTTTGAACCCCTTCGTGAAAATACTGCCACCGCCTCTGCTGAGTTAGTTGTAGTTCAATTCTCCTATGGCTGCCTTAAAGGGTTTCTCCCAAACTAGTTTCAGGTAAATTTAGATGCAGTCATATAATTACAAGGATTTGGAGTTGAATGACTCTTTACAGGTGTTAGGGTGTTAGTTGTTCAAGAAATTAGTAAAATTGCTATAACCGAATGATTACAAAGTGATGGACTAATGATTGATAAAGTTTGTCTCTATTAGTATTAAGAGAAACACGAGGCAGTAGCAATAATTGAAGAAAATATAGTTATATACATTGTTTCGATTTAGAGTTAGGCTAAATATGTTAGGGTAAGTTGGGTACGTAGTACAAAGATTCTGGTGCATTATAATTAATGGGTAATTATACTCATCTAATAATGACTAAAATATTACTGGCTTGACGTTGTGAAGTAGTTAGGCAGTGGCTTGAGTTAGAGTTTTTAAAATGAGAATGTGAACTTAATTAGTTTTACTCCTCCGTTCCATTTTAGTTGGTCCCCTTTCTAAAAATATTTATTTTAATTTAATTATCACACTGATGAAATCAAGAGGATTTTAATATATTCTTTCAATAATATTCCTATCATTAAATGACTAAACAATTAGTTGTATATATTCAAATTTATATTTTTCAAAGCATAATTAATAAGACTAATTTGATAAAATAGACACCTAATAAATATTTTTTTTAATGGGTGTGTCAAATCTATAGGAGTCATCTAATAGGAAACGGAGGAAGTAGTACTTAATATTTTCTTTAAGTGGCTGGGTGCATTGTTTCCTGTAATTTTTTTTTTTTTATGTTAGCATCTTTAAAGATTCAAGGTAGTTGCTATTGATTTCAGAGATTACTCAAATCTCCTTCACCCTTATCTTTATGCACTTTCCATCTTTTGAGATATTCAGACTTTTTTTATTTTTGTATTTAGAGGCTTATATTGGTGACTACTAGATCTGAGATTATCTTTGTTTCGACCATACTAGTCTTTTAATATCCACTTTAGAGATTATTCGGATTTTATTATATTCTTATTTCCTTCTGTTCATGTGCATTTGAGATGCTGTGTTCGGGATTGAGTTGTTGGCTTACCTATCACGAAGGATCGGATAGGTACCATCACGGTCCCGATTTTGAGATGTGACAAATATTAAATAAAAATAAGTAATAAATAATGATAATTTAATCAAATTACCCTCTAGCTAGTTAATGTTGTTCTTTAAGGACGTACAAATAAAAAAACGAGGCAAGTATATTTAGGAACAAAGAAAGTAGCTGATTAGAGTTATGCATGTATTAATAATAATAGATGAATTAGTTGTGAGAGAATCTTTTAGTATTTTATATAGATATTAGTTATTGTGCAGAGTTGAGTTATTCACACACTCTATTACTTATTCTATCTTCAATCCTACATAAAATATTACATAGATACTCTGATAACTTATACATATATTTGTTATTCGAGTTTCTATATTACAAACTAAATATCGTATTAATTTTATATAAAAATAATTTCATAATTAACGACCAAATATAACAATACTTATACATGCTTTAATACCTTCACAACTTCTCACTTTTAAATAGCTACCAAATGATCACTTAAGGTACAATTATTGTCATAGTCTAATGTCGGGGTTAGGACCGTTAGGTACATAAATGGAGAAAAAATAGACCAAAGCCTACCATTGGAGGTTAATGTGGCAGCTAACAATTGGAAATAAGAAGAGCAACAAATAAAACAGTGAAAGATATTTTCTGTTTAACTAAATATATTATTCTAATTGCAAACTCAAAGATCCCTTTATTCATGCTTTTGTTTTTAGCATTTAAGTTTCAGTCTGAAAAACTTTAGCATCTTCGGTGTAATTAGCATTACTTGTAATTAGGTAATTAGTCTGGTAGCGTCTATAAGAATAGCGTAAAATGTAGTGTGTTAGTGTTGAAATTAATAATGTTTGTATTAATTATATTTGTATTAGTTATTTTGAAATTTTTTTTTATGAAATATTTGATTTAGTGTATTAAAAATAACATGCATTAACTTAACTTTTTCTTAAAAAAATATTTGTTCACAAAAATATCTACCACAGATAATATTGTGGCAAGGAGCTGAAAAAAGTTTTGAGAGACAATTGTTTCTTAATCCATGCTAATAAAAAAAAATACCAAATAAGATGCTAGTAATACATAGAATTAATGTATGCATTTTTTTTAATATACTCTACCAAACGAATCCTAAACAACATTCATGAGAGAAAAGATTCTCAAATTGTCAAAGTTCAAAGAGAGAATTAGAACAGACAACAATGTATAAGTTAAGGGTGTCAAGTGGGCCGGGCCGATCCAACCCGGTCCTTGTAACTAACCCAGCTCGGTAAGTCCTAGGGCTTTAGGGTTTCGAGTCTTGGATCGGTTATTTTTAAAAAAGGGCCTGGCCCGGATACCTGTTTTTTTTTTTTTTAAAAAAAGGAATTTTGTGTCAAACTAGCCGTTGGCCCAACGGCTATATAACCTTTTTTGGGTCTAAACGGCTAGTTTGGGCTCATTTATTAAAAAAAAAATTAACTTTAAAAAATATTTTTTAATCCCAAAAAAAATTCTATATATACCCTACAACTTCAAATCATTTTTCACACAATTTTTCACTCTCTCAAATCTCATTCTCTCTCAAATCTCAATTCTCAATTCTCAAATATTCAATATATTTAATTTCTTAAAGTGTTCACTTTAATTTTTTAATTTTTCATTTACAAAGTACGAGCGGAAGTTTCTAAATGCGGTTAATTTAGACGAAGATAATGAAAATATTGCTAAGACACCCGCAATAGGAGATGCTAACGTTAGATTTGAATCGGTTAATCTCCCTCCCCGTCCTCCCAGTGCCCCAAGACCTCGTCAAAGAACTAGTGTTGCATGGCAAGTTTTTGAACGTATATCATATATTGAGGTGCAATGCAATATTTGTCAACAAATATATAAGCATAGAAGTGGAGGCAAGTAAGGGGGTACGGGTACGTTAATGAGACATATAGCTGAAGATCACAAAAGAGAGTTAAATATTGCACAAGGTGGTGGGGATGTTGTTGGGCCAACGCAAACTAGAATGGACCCAG
>NW_025847609.1:0-2474 GCF_002878395.1 Capsicum annuum | reverse complement strand
CATGTAGGTTTCAAGCGAATATGAATGATGAAATAAGAATGAGAAAGGGGAAAGCGAAAAAAAAATGAATACAAATAAAAAAGAAATAAAAATAAAAAAATAAAAAAATAGATGAAAAAATGAGAAAGAAAGAAAATTATAAGGAATGAGTAAAAAATTAAAAAAAATGAAATAGAAAAAAAGCAAATTAAAGGAAAAAAAGAAAGAAAAAAAGAAGAAGAAAAGAAACTAGAAAATAAAAAAAAATTGAAACTTTAAGCATAGGTGGGTGATCTCTGTTTTTAAATGGGTACCCATATTTCACTCATTTTGTCCATATTTGTATGAGCTTTTAAAATGAGTTGAAGTCCATATTTACCCATTTGAAATATGAGTGATCCAATTCACTAGATATGGGTTAAATGAACTCTTTTCACAAATATGGACTGATATTGCCACCCCTAGTGTGTTGGGGATTCTCATAAACCTCAATTATCTGGAATTATACAATAATCAACTCTGTGGCCCAATTCCAAGTGTGTTGGGGAATGTGAAAAACCTCAATGAGCTGGTATTATTAAATAATAATCTCTCTGGTCCAATTCCTAGTGAGTTGGGGAATTTGAAAAGCCTCAATCATCTATTATTACACTATAATCAACTCTCTGGCCCAATTCCTAGAGAGTTGTGGAATCTGAAAAACCTCAATTATCTAGTATTATCCAATAATCAGCTCTTTGGCCCAATTTCTAGTGAGTTGGGGAATCTGAAAAACTTCAATCATCTGGAATTATCCGATAATCAACTCTCTGGCCCAATTCCTAGTGAATTGGGGAATCTGAAAAAACCTCAATGATCTGCTATTATCCAATAATCAACCCATTGGTTCAATTCCGTCTTCCATTGGCAATTTGAGAAATTTGCAATACCTGTTTCTCAGTGACAACAATCTGAAATTCCTTCATCTTTTTGTAATTTGACATCACTGAAATTCCTGCATTTGTCGAGAAACAACTTGAAGGGAAAAATTCTGCAATGCTTGGGTAATATCAGTGGCCTCCAGTATGTGATGATGTCACACAATAATCTCAGTGGAGAGCTCCCGTTGTTTATTTGCAATTTAACTTCACTACAAAGTCTAGATTTGGGTAGAAACAATCTAATTGGAGCAATTCCGCAATGTTTTGGCAACATGAGTGGTCATCTTGAGGTTCTTGAAATGCAGCACAACAATCTTTCCGTTACTCTTCCAACAACTTTTAGCATTGGAAGTGCACTCCAAAGCTTCAATTTGCATGGAAATAAGGTACAGGGAAAAATTCCACTATCCTTGGAAAATTGCCAACGACTGGAAGTTCTTGATTTAGGAGACAATCTCCTCAATGATACATTTCCAATGTGGTTGGGAACTCTTCGTGAGTTGCGAGTTTTAAGCTTGAGATCGAATAAGTTGCATGGACCCATTAAAACTTTAGGGAGTGGAACCATGTTTCTTGAGCTTCGAATGTTAGATCTATCGTCCAATGCCTTCACTGGAAACGTACCAACGAGTATGTTTCAACATTTGAAAGCCATGAGGAAAATTGATCCGACAAAGAAGGCACCAAGTAATGAAGAAAATGGGTATTACCAAAACTCCATAGCAGTCGTAACAAAGGGATTGGATCTTGAAGTTGTGAGTATCTTGTTTTTGTACACCACTATTGACCTTTCAAACAACAAATTTGAAGGACATATTCCAAGCATCATAGGTGAACTCAGTGCACTTCGCGTTCTAAATTTATCTCATAATGGATTGGAAGGTCATATTCCGCGATCACTTGGAAGTTTATCTTCAGTTGAATCATTGGACCTGTCAGGTAACCATCTTGTAGGAGAGATACCAGCACAATTTGATTCTCTTACAGCTCTCGAAGTATTAAATCTCTCCTACATTCATCTCGAAGGGTGCATTCCTCAAGGAAATCAATTTCATACCTTTGAGAACAATTCATATGAAGGTAATGATGGATTACGTGGATTTCCACTTTCAAAAGGTTGTGGTAATGACGGTCATGATTCACCATCAGAGGAAACTTATACTGGATCTGCGCTTGATGATGAAAGTAACTATGAATTTCTGAATGATTTTTGGAAAGCCGCTTTTATGGGGTATGGAACCGGACTATGTATCGTACTATCCATAATATATATCTTCATCTCAACTGGAAATATGAAATGGCTTGAAATTATCGTTGAAGAGCTGGAACACAAAATTATGATGGCAAGGAGAAAGAAGCAGCGAAGGCAAAGGAATTACAGAGGAAAGAATATTCACTTCTAGAAACTTACAGGTATTCATAGCTAAGTTCTACACTCATATTAGTTTTCATGTTTTTTTCAATAACAACAATTAATGGATACTCTCTCCGAAGTATATTTTTCTTATTGATAAGTGTTTAACGCTCACTATCTTATTTTTCAAATTTCAGATGTCAAGGATAAGAAGACGTTGG
>NW_025847608.1:0-1956 GCF_002878395.1 Capsicum annuum | reverse complement strand
CGTTTCTTTAAAATTTAAAATATCTAGTTCTAGATTTCTTATTTCTTTATTTAACAATTCTAATCTCTCTACAAATTGTTTCCGAATTTTTACAAGTTGATGTTTATATATAAATTCTCTATAATATTGTTGTTGTATTTCTCTTATACACTCGATATATCTTATTGGCATTTATTATCCTAATTGATAAGCTTTTCTCTTAATGCGTTCTTTAAGCCACTTTATTGCTGAAGTACTATTTTCTAAGTCTCTCTCGCAACCTTGTATTTCCCAATGTACGGCGCTTAATAAGTCGTTATAATAAACTTTATGTACTTTATTAACTTTTAGTAGCCTTTTTCGACCTTCTTCTAAATTACTTTTTCTAGTTAATATGTTGTTTCTTTTTCTAATTTCTCTATATAAATAGAAATAACTACACCTTATATCTTGAAATGATCTATGTTTTTTCATATAAAGTTTATAAACTTTTGCGAGTTAGTAGATAATGTTCCCAAAACCTTCTCGCTCTGATACCAAAACAGTTGTATATTTCAAAACAGTTGTATATTTTAATAATAGTAAACATTCGTATATTTCAATAATAGTATATATTTCACTTGTAAAAACAGATAAAAACAATGAATAATGATTTATTTAGTATATCGGTTTGTAAAAACCTACTCAGTACTCCCTCTTTCCTACTGTTTCTTCATATTTATCATTCTTATAGTTTATATTTTCCATCTTCTTTTTACTTATTATTATGCCATGTTTAACAAATAGTCTGAAGATTATTTGTAAGTGTCCTAAATGTTCTTGCATAGTTTGACTAAATACCAAAATATCATCTACATATACTAATATAAAATGTTTATATTCTCCAAATATGTTATCCATTTTTCGTTGGAAAATGGGCGGAGCCGTCTTTAATCCAAACGGCATAACTAACCATTCAAAATGTCCACTTGGACATGTGAATGCTGTCCATTCTATGCTATCTGGGTGCATTTTGACTTGCCAGTAGCCTGACTTACAGTCAAATTTACTGTAAACCTTTTTATTTTGAATTCTATTAATTAACTCACTTTTATCTGGTAGTTTGTAAGCATCTGTTCTGGTGTTATCATTTAATCATTTGTAATTAATTACCATACGAGCTTTACCCCTTACTTGTTCACTATGATTTCTAACCATGAAAGCCGCTGATCTATGTTTAGAGGTGGATCGTCTTATTGCTCCTAATTGTAAGAGTTCCTTTATCTGTATATCAAATTCTTTAGTATCTTCATTATTCGCTTCTATAGGTGCTGTTTTTATCGTATATTCTAAGTTAATTATATCTAATTTACACATTATCTCATTGGCTTCCTAATGAGCTAATGGCCTTTCTCCTATTATCTCCATTTCGTCTAATATAGATATTATATTTTCTAAATCTTTTGGACTGTTTATTAATCCTATTTTATCTATTCATTTTCTAAAATTATAAAACTGAGTTTCTATACTTATTAGGGTATATTCCTTTTCTATATTAGTTAAACATTCTTGTCCCTCTGCATTAAGCAGAGTATAGTTTCTAACCTCTTCCAGATTTTCATCTAGAATATGCAGAAGACAACCTAATATAGAGCAGAATCCAGAACTTAACGAGATAATAGATGTAGACAAAGACCTACAAATTTTCCAACAACATCAATTAAAATTATTAAATCCTAAAACACTATATAACGCAGGATATTTTTCTACAGACAATCAGTTATACAGACATTATAGAGAAGAACAAATATCGGCTATAGGAGAAGACTTTAAAATACTAGAAGATAATAGCACTGGTTTAATATGTAAATCTTGTTAAGAGACATCCTCCTTTATTCTGTTTACAAAATCTTAGTCCTATTACAAAATCTGATCCTATATTTAAATCTCTTGCTAATATTTTATTAACATTGTAAACTGGGTTATAGAATTTATTGC
>NW_025847607.1:0-1298 GCF_002878395.1 Capsicum annuum | reverse complement strand
AAGAAGTTTAGACGAAGATGACACAGAAAGTAATATAGAAACAGAAAACGAGTTTATGAATATAGAAATCCTACAAGAAGGATATGAAGTAGACATGGCCATAGAAAAGGCCGAAAGTTTAGCGGAAGAATATAAAAATATAACTTTTAAATATAAAGGATGTCAAAAAAACGACATGAAAATTGAAGAATGTGTAGAACATTTTAAAAATTGCTTAGAGAGAAATGATAATTTAGGATATAGAAATAACAAATCAATCTTTAAAGGAAAAGATGAAGACACAATCTCTATATTAAGTTCTACCATCAGTTATAAAGAACTGGCAGAATTAGAACCAACTAGCTCCTCAAGTGATAGTCCATTCCAACAAACAAACTCTAATCCTCAACCAATCGATTATAGTACAGGTAATGTACCTAGAAGACCAGCAATTAGAATAAACTCAGATACAGAACTTAGGGGAGATCATATAAAACCAGCAGGTAAAAGAATGCCAATAGAAGAACCAATTAAACTACAAGAAGGAGGAAGTAAAGGTAAAATTCTAAATATAGCAGCACATGATCCCCAAATGTGGGATACAGTGATAGACTTATGGAAAGGAATAGTAGACGCAGATTACTTAAGACATTATACAGAAACAGATACAGAAATAATGTATAAATATTTAGAAACTTTTTTAGGAGAATTTGCAAAAGCCACATGGGAAAGTTTTAAGACAAACTGCCCATATGATTTCCAGGTTCTATTAAGTATGGGACCAAATCCCTATAATTTCACAAATAAAATGCATATGTTATTAACTGGGAAAGATCCAAATAGTGGATTATTAGCACTACAAAAGGAAACATTAATCAAACTAGAACAATTAAGTATTTCTCATTGGGTATATATAAAGAAGTTCCTACAAGACTATTTCTATTATTGTACCGTCAGCGGAAATACTTTTAATGAAAAATTAGGCAAAAAATTATTCAATAAATTACCTGGAGCTTTAGGAAGAGAAATAGAAGATAGATGGTATAAGAGAGATGGGGTAGTTGCTAACCCAAATTTAAAATGGACAATAGGACATAGAACACAACATATAATGGATATATTAACAGAAAAATGTACAAACACAAATACAAAAACAACTAAAAAGGAATGAAATGAATTTCTGTAAATCTGTGATATACACAACTCAGAATTACGATCAAAAACAACATAAAAAATATAAGAAAAGAAATAATCAGAAACCATATAGTAGAAAACAATACTTCTTAAGAAAGTCAAAGGCTAAAAAACCTTGGTTAAAT
>NW_025847606.1:0-1091 GCF_002878395.1 Capsicum annuum | reverse complement strand
AGTCATGCGACAATTCGGTCGACGTCAGCATATACCGCCAGTCGAGGATATGAAAGAGTTCATGTACGAATTCCTCCCTGACATCCCTCTAAGGAAGACTGAGATACTTAAGATCTGGAGAGGTTGTGTACTTTCGGGTTTCGATCATATGGTGGAAGACCGCGACAAGGGCGGGGTAGACTATTGGTATCTTCCATGGTTTAGTGACCAACCTCCTCCTAAAGCTATGCCAGAAAGGTCGGCCAGAGAGCCAGTGGATCGAGAAGCGAAGATCGAAGTCAGAATTAAGCAGGCTCGACGAGAGGTAGAAGAGAACTATCAGTCTACTCTGCACGTCTTAAACAATGATTTGGAAAGGGCTAGAGAAGAATTGGTTCACCATGAGGCAAAATTTGAGGCCAGAATTAGGTTGGTTCGTAAGGAGATTGAGAGAAAGAACCGTGTTGCCATGCTTGCCCTACAAGAAGACCTGGATATTGTCACCGGTGCTATGGAGCAATAATCGAGTGACTTTGAGAAGGAGAAGGCCTCGCTGACAAGTACACAGTCGAAGCTTCAGGCTCAGCTAAAAGCTTTCATGGAACGAGAAAGAGAAATAGCGAGACGCTTCACGACTTTTCAGAAGGAAGTCGAAGCTAAGAAAGATCAGTGGATGACCGAACGACAGGCGCTTCACTATCAGATCAATGACCTTCATAAACGAGAAGAAGACCTAAAGCATACCGTCCGCACTACGCAGCATTGGGTGCAAAACTGCCATGAGAGTATGATCGAGGCGAGGGTAGAAGTACTTCAACTCAGTGAAACCTTGATTAATGTTTATGCTAAGTATCTTCACCGAGGTGATGAAAATCTGGGCCGTCAGACATGTGCTCTCTCTCCATATCTGCCAAAAGCATTATCCAGGATCTACTCAAGTCTGAGGGAGGATTAAGTTGCAAGAGATCTTTGGAAGACATCTTGATGATAATTATTAAAGTCCTTGTTACCTTAGAATTAGTTTCTTTATAGGTTTTTTAGTATTTCTCTAGTATTCTGAGTCTTTTCTAGTTTTAGATAATTTTAGTTTTCTTTCATTAAAGCTTTGTTTT
>NW_025847605.1:195-1013 GCF_002878395.1 Capsicum annuum | reverse complement strand
ATACAACAACAACAACAATAACATATATAATCCCGCAAAGTAGGGTCTGGGGAGAGTAGAATGTACACAGATTGTACCACTACCTTATAGGTAGAGAGGTTATTTCTAACTACCCCAAATATATATATTACTACAACAATAACGACAACAATAATATACTCAGTGTAATCCCACAAAGTATTGTTCGGGAAGTGTGGATTGTACGTAGACCGTACCACTACCTTATAGGTAGAGAGATTGTTTCCGACTATATCCCAAATGAACATACATAACATCAAGATTACACCTTTAACAATTATTCAAGAAAATTTATTTCTGTCAATCAAGAAAATATTTTTTTACCCCAAATGAATGGTATAGTATATGATCTCTAAAAAATCACTAAACCCCACATCAACATACATAACAATCAAGATTACACCTTTAACAATTCTTCAAGAAAATTTATTCATGTCAATCAAGAAAAATGAATAGTACAGTATATCAATTCTAAAAAATCATTAAACCCCACATGAACATACATACATAACAACAACAATCTTTCCTCAAATAATTTTTTCTACAGTAACTTTCAACATTTATATACGTATAGCTAAACCATTAAGTATTATACATACTTTCAAGAATCTTTTTTTTCTCCCTGAATAGCAAACAAAAATAAAATAAAATGAACCCCACAACTAGTATGAGTTCAAATCGTCACTAGAAAGCACAACTAGTTAAAAGATTATGAAATCGTAACACAATGAACTATTGAACTGTTTCGCTAGGGAAAGTATTTTCTAAAAAAAATAAAATTGGTTGATTTATACTAGACA
>NW_025847605.1:0-95 GCF_002878395.1 Capsicum annuum | reverse complement strand
CATCAAACAAAATATAAAATCATTCCCAAAGCATTTATCAAAAATTTGTTACTCATTTTAGTTCATTCTATTTTATTTTGTTGTATAAATTGAAA
>NW_025847604.1:0-2255 GCF_002878395.1 Capsicum annuum | reverse complement strand
ATTAATGGAACTAGGGTGGGGTTTTTTAGCTCCTCCCATGGCCTTAAACAAGGTGATCCCCTCTCTCCTTCTCTCTTCATTATTGGCTCTGAGCTTTTATCTCCAATGTTGAACAATCTAAACTTCGATGAGAATTTTACTCCTTTCAGCATGAATCACAATGGTCGTATCATTAATCATCTAGCTTACGCTGATGATATAGTGATTTTTAGCGGGGATAACAACAACACGATCAAACTCATTAAGCATCTAATCAGGAGGTACGAAAAATCCTCTGGTCAAAAAGTGAATAATGACGAGCTTTTTCGTAACCGCTCCAAATACTTCTCCTCATAGGATTAATAGAATGAGAAGAATGACTGGTTATACGGATAAAAAATTTCCTTTCAATTATTTGGGTTGTCCAATATATAGTGCAAAGAAAAATCTCAGCTATTTTGATAGTATGCTTGCAAAAATTGTTAATAGGCTAAATGGATGGCAAAGTAGCAAGATTTTTGATGGTGGAAAAATCACACTTATTAAGCATGTCCTGCAATCCATACCTATTTATACTCTCTCTGCCCTCAACCTGCCTAAGGTTACCATCTGCCTTATCGAGATGCATTTTGCAAATTTTCTTTGGGGAACTAGTGATAGTAGAAATAAGTATCATTGGAGTAAGTGGTAAAATCTATGTTTCTCGAAAGATGAAGGGGGCAATGGAATAAGAAGCATGCATGATATCTCCAATTCATTACAACGAACTTGACTACCCCATATGGAATCCCTCTAAGAATGGTATTTTCACTAATAATTCTGCCTGGCTGATTGTTAGGAATCAAAGACCCAAAAATGGTTTCTTGAATAATCTTTGGCATAATATAGTTCCTTTTAAAATCTCTTTTCTGGCATGGAGGATATTTAAAAAGAGATTACCTTTTAATGAAATCATCATTAAATTCAATATTAACTCACAAAGTGATTGCTTTTGTTGTAGGATTGTATAAAATGATACTATGCATCATGTTTTTGGCAAGGTGACGCGGCAAAGCACATATGGAATAGCATGGGAAATCCCTTTGGAATTCAACATGTAAATCAACCAATTGTCGACATCTTTAACACTTGGTGGAGTGTAAGACTAGAGAATGATATCCATAAAATTTTATTGAAGATCACTCCTAGTATCATTTGTTGGGAAATTTGGAAACAATGGTGTTCTTGTAAATTTAGAGGCCAAAGACACTTCTGCTACAGTAAGATGATTTATCAAGCTTTTGATCTTATCAAATCTGTATTGATGAAATATTTTAAAGACTTGCAAGACATCAATCACTGGCCAACTCTGTGTCTCATAATAAAGAAGCTCAGGCCATTTCAAAAGTTACATCAGGTTACTTGGAGCTTCCCACAAGCTGACTGTATTCAAAATCCATACAGACGGTAGTTACTTACATGAAAGTGGTAAGACTGGTATTGGTGGAATTGTATGGAATAGTCGAGGCGATATGGTTATGGCATTTTCCATTTCGTTCAGTTGTAGTAGCAGTAATATGGCAGAGGCGTTGTGAATATCAAGGATACACTAATTTCACTCTCGAACTAGACTCCGCAATCATAACCAACAAGCTGAACAACAATCTACTCACTAATATGAAGCTGAAAAAAATTGGGGACAACATCAAAAGTATCAAGAATAGAATTGGGATTCAAGTAACTCACTGTTTTCGGGAGGGGAATCATGTTGCTGACTGGTTAGCCAAATTGGCTTCCACATCTACGCAGATTCTTATCACTCAGTCCCTTTCTCATCTTCCTAGACAGGCTAGAGGCTGCATCCAATTAGATAAATGGATGATGCCTAGTCTTAGATATAAATATGACAAATCCAACTTCTTTGTTAGCTAGCATAGATTTATGTATGTACCAGAAGGCAATATAATTGTTTATACCTTCTGGTGGGGTGATATCACTTATGATTGATATCACTAATGGTTGTGTGTTGTATCGAGGTCTGGCCTAGCCCCCCTCTGCCCCTTTTTACTAATGGGTAATTGATTTAAAAAGAAGAAGAAGAAGAACAAAGTAACAAAATCAAAGATTAACGATTTTTTTATATTAAGGAATAATGCATTTTCGATTGATTGAGAAATGGGTTTTCTAGAAAATCACACTATTGTATCTTCTGTCTCTATATGTATTAGCCTTGTTTATTAGACTATTCTAATGATTAATTTCTTGTAGACTAAGATGTGTATTTGTCCTCGATCTGT
>NW_025847603.1:501-1601 GCF_002878395.1 Capsicum annuum | reverse complement strand
ACAAAACAATTCTTTAAATACAAGTGTGAATTGTATAAAATATAAATAACACTGCATATTATAAAATAAAAATGTAGGTGTGGATTGTAAAATACAAATACAAGTGTGAGTCATAAAATACATGCAGATACAAGTGCCAACTATAGAATATAAATACAATTAATGAATGCAAATATATAAATGATGGTGCAGGTACGGTAAATACTTACCAACACCCAATGTTTATTCCAAGCTACTGTGTTTAGGGGTGTACATAGGTCGGGTTGGTTCGGTTTCTCATTAAAATATAACCAAACCAATAATGTCGGTTTTCTAAATCTATAAACCAATATACAATCGGTTTTTAAATTTCGGTTTTAGTCGGGTTTTTTCGGTTTTCTCGATTTTTCGATTTTCTTGATTTTTTACAATTATAATGTGATTGAAGAAAAAAATTAAATGTTTTCACTAAAAAGATAAAAAAAAAAAAAAGTTCATAGAGTAGTTTCAATTAAAATTAAGTTGACAATTTACTAAAACGTCTAAACTACTATCTCTCAAAGTAATATTATGTGGATACCCAGTGGTTCAATTTCTTAGTCACTAGTCATAGTAGCTTGTCTGAAAGTTCCTTTCACATAAAATGTGAGCATACAAAAGAATGAAGAATTGGAGACAACTTATTAAAAATTTAACTCCATAAAGTAATTAACTATAACATAATTCCATAAAAAAAAAAGAAGAAACAAACCTAAATCACAACTTGACGAACGAATGAACAAAATGTAAAGTGAAGCAATGAAGAGTTTTAGGTTTTTATATGACACAAATTCAGATATAGGTAACTTTAGTCCATAATTACAAGACATGATTAATGTTTGCATAGTTACAAAACATAGATATACCTTAAATTCCTCTTTTTCTCACACTTTTTCTCGCCTCTCTCCCCCTTCTCCCCCCCCCCCCCCCCTCCTTCTTTCTTCCCTCCTCCATTCTTGTCCCTCTATTGGTCCCCCCTTCCCCCCGTTCTTTCTCATTCTTTTATCTTGTATAATTTCAAGAATTGTATATTTGAATATAAACTATGCAAAATGTATATGTACACACTCAATATAAATTCT
>NW_025847603.1:0-401 GCF_002878395.1 Capsicum annuum | reverse complement strand
AAATTCTGCAAACTGTATATATACAGATATATAGTTATTTAATATACGCTATAATAATATACAAACATTCAGATAGACAATTGATAAAAAAAATGTATATATACAATTAACAACTTATGCATATATGACTTATATAATTGACATATATGACTTATACATATACGACTTATTCAATTGACTTATACAATTATATCATATATACAATTTATACATATGCGCATATATATACATATACAATTAACAACTTATACATATATGACTTATACAATTGACTTACACATATACTAATACAATTACATCAGATACACAATTAATATACAACTTATACATATATGCATATATAATTGACACATAGTATATAATTGATAACAATTTAGTTGAATTGAGAAAATAATGATTGA
>NW_025847602.1:772-2138 GCF_002878395.1 Capsicum annuum | reverse complement strand
CTTGAGAAAATCTTGGAGAGCAAAGATGATTTAATCAAACAAGTTTTAGAGTATGCTCGTACCACACAGAACCTTGCACCTCCTTTGCAAGATGATGATACAACTTATGTGAGCCTGATAATTGTTGAGAAACTTTATGTATCTCCTCAAGAATTTGAACTTACCAAATCCAGAATTGTTAAAAACCAATATGATGAGATTGGAGAAATAGTTTGGAGAGTTACTTATAAAGCAATTAAGGGATTGGGACAATCACACGAACCATCTTTGTATGAAAAATTACAATGGATTGAAGCCCGTGAAGGGGATATAAAGGATGCTGTGAGGAACACAATAAATTGTTGGTGCATGCATTTTGATGAGAATTATGAAAGAGAATTAGTACAGACTTTAACTGAGCAAGCTAGGAGAGAATTCATGTCGCTGCCTGAAGTAAGATCAATAATGCAGTCTTTGCAAAGAGTTCATATTCCAAAAAATGAATGGACAGACGAGTGTTTGATATGCAAGGAGAGTTACTCACCTGTATCAGAACCATACAGCTTGCCTTGCAGCCACAGTTTCCATTATGGATGCATCGAGACTTGGCTTCTTAAAAACCCAAATTGTCCCATGTGTCGTTACAAGTTGCCACCAACAGAGTCCAAATAGGTGTGATATCTTTCTAGTAATTAAAATTTCTTTTAAGATAGGTTAATACTGTAAAAAATTTATCTTTTCTCTTATGGCCAAACAATTCTAGCTATTGAATTTATTAATAGAATCGTGGCACATTCCAACTCTTTCTCTTTTACAATGGAAAAACTAGTCATATTTAGCTTCATGATACTTGTATTCACAATGCAAGATTGAAAGGTCCAGCACCTCTTATGCCAGGGTAATTTTTTATCACACTAACAAAATTATTGCGTTAATTCAAACGCCACAAGCTTTATACTTAAATATGTTTATATGTATATATATATATATAAAACTTTGTTACCCGATTATCTTATCCGAAACTTGGATGAAATTTGACAGACAAGATTAAAGAAGCAGAGCAGTCTACAATTCAATTTAACAGATCCAGGACAAATACACATCTTAGTCTACAAGAAATTAATCATTAGAATAGACTAAAAAACAAGACTAATACATATAGAGACAGAAGATACAATAGTGTGATTTTCTAGAAAACCCATTTCTCAATCAATCAAAAATCCATTATTCCTCAATATAAAAACATCGTTAATCTTTGATTTTGTTACTTTGTCCTTCTTCTTCATCTTTTTAAATCAATTACCCATTAGTAAAATGGGGTAGAGGGGGGCTAGGCCTGACCTCGATACAACACACAACCATTAGTGATATCAATCATAAGTGATAT
>NW_025847602.1:0-672 GCF_002878395.1 Capsicum annuum | reverse complement strand
CTTATATATGTTTATATATATATATATATATATATAACTTTGTAACCCGATTATCTTCACAGAAACTTGGATGAAATTTGATACACAAGATTAAAGAAACAGAGCATTCTGCAATTCAATTTAACAGATCGAGGACAAATACACATCTTAGTCTACAAGAAATCAATCATTAGAATAGTCTAATAAACAAGACTAATACATCTAGAGACGGAAGATACAATAGTGTGATTTTCTAGCAAACCCATTTATCAATCAATCGAAAATCCATTATTCCCCAATCTAAAAACATCGTTAATCTTTGATTTTGTTACTTTGTTCTTCTTCTTCTTCCTTTTAAATCAATTACCCAGATGAGCTTTGAGTTGTGTTGTATTAGCAAAAAGGGGCAGAGGGGGGCAAGGCCTGACCTCGATAAAACACACAACCATTAGTGATATCAATCATAAGTGATATCACCCTACTAGAAGGCATAAACAATTATATTGCCTTCTGGTACATACACAAATCTATGCTAGCTAACAAAGAAGTTGGATTTGTCATATTTACATCTAAGACTTGGCATCATCCATTTGTCTAATTGGATGAAGCCTCTAGCCTGTCTAGGAAAATGAGAAAGGGACTGAGTGATATGAATCTGCGTAGAGGTGGAAGCCAATTTGGCTAACCAGTCAG
>NW_025847601.1:541-1048 GCF_002878395.1 Capsicum annuum | reverse complement strand
GGTCAATGATTTTATAAAAAAAATTATTGGGTTATTGGTTCGGTTCGTTTTTTCTTATTGGGTTATTGGGTAAACCAATAACCCAATAAGAATATATATATATATATATATATGGCTTATTATATATTTATCTTTTATTTCTACAAATTAACAAACCTATTATTTCAATTATACAAACTCTTAATTTCTCCTAACAACATTTAGTTCAAACTTGAAGATTTTTGTAAATTTAAACACTTAATGTAGGATTTTTGTTGCAACTAAGATTCATTCTTTACATGTTAGTTACTATTATTTCTATTTTATGAGTATTTTCTTATCAGTTAAACCGAAAACCGAATCGTTAAGGACTAATAAACCGAAAACCGAATCGTTAAGGACTAAAAACCGAAAAAAATTATTTTATTGGTTTAGTTATTGGTTTAGCATATTTAAAAACCGAAAACCGATAAATCGAACAATAATATGTAAAACCCAACCGAACCGACCGATGCACTCCCCTAGACA
>NW_025847601.1:0-441 GCF_002878395.1 Capsicum annuum | reverse complement strand
TTACATGTTAGTTACTATTATTTCTATTTTATGAGTATTTTCTTATCAGTTAAACCGAAAACCGAATCGTTAAGGACTAATAAACCGAAAACCGAATCGTTAAGGACTAAAAACCGAAAAAAATTATTTTATTGGTTTAGTTATTGGTTTAGCATATTTAAAAACCGAAAACCGATAAATCGAACGATAATATGTAAAACCCAACCGAACCGATCGATGCACTCCCCTAGACACAAACGCTTTAATTACTTGACAAATTGTATGATATGCACACGTTTTGCATGACAAATTGCGATACAAGACTCACACACACACACAAATATATATATATATATATTAACTTTATATGATAGTCTAAGTATTTATTTGTGCAACACTCAAAATTAAAATATATAAATATTTGCTGATGATGTCAAGTTGAAAACACATTTATGTATTATG
>NW_025847600.1:0-3923 GCF_002878395.1 Capsicum annuum | reverse complement strand
ATGACATTTGAGTTAATTATGAATATATCAATATTTTTAAAAGCTCTAAATCCTAACATATTTGTTTCTGTCTCAAAGAAAGAGAGAAAGAATAAGGTGGTTGGTTGTGGTTAAGCTGGCCTCTCACCCGTACAACACAAGGTATAAAGGAAAAAGGAAGATGACCTGAAAAGATGGAACAGAATTTGACAATGAAGAAGGTCGAGATCAGTTAGTTCCACGAGAGTTCGCATCTTTGGAGGAGAATAGGTTATTGAAGCAACAAATTGCGGAAATGTATCAGGCCTGGGCGAATAGACAAGCCCCGCCTTCCTCGATTCCTGGCCTTTCAGATGTAAATCATCCCAGTTCTACTCAAGCCCAAGTCAACGATCCACTTTATCCTCCTGGATTTGGTCCATATGCTAATGTGTCTAGAGCTGCTGGCACATCCACCATGCGTCCTCCAAATCCATCATTCATGAACAACCCGCTTTTTATTCCAGTCGTGACAACTAATATAAATTCTCCATCAATGATACAGAAGCCTATCAGCGAGCTAAATCATGATCAAGTCTATCCTCCTGAATTGGCATCCAAACCCATAAATTCATATCAGCCCACTCATCAGCCTGAGTCTCATATCGTGATTGAGAAGGCTATTATGAACGAAGAACGAGAAGAGATAGCTAGAAAAGTAAGGAGTCTAGAGCAGAGTATGAGAAACATACAAGGATTGGGAGGACACAAAAACATCTCTTTCAAAGATCTGTGTATGTTCCCTAATGTTCATTTGCCAATAGGGTTCAAGACCCCAAAATTCGATAAATATAGTGGTCATGGTGACCCAGTGGCCCACTTAAAAAGGTATTGCAATCAACTTAGAGGAGCAGGAGGGAAAGAAGAGCTGCTTATGGCCTATTTCGGAGAAAGTCTGACGGGAATAGCCTCCGAATGGTTTATCGATCAAGACATCTCCCATTGGCACGTTTGGGATGATATGGCTCAAGATTTTGTACAACAATTTCAATACAATCTCGATATTTTCCCTGACCACACTTCTCTCACTAATATGAAGAAAAAACCATCTGAAAGTTTTTGAGAGTTTGCCATAAAATAGAGAGAACAGGCATCTAGAGTCAAGCCGCCACTGAAGGAACATGAATTGATTGACGTTTTTCTCCAAACTTAAGAGTCCGATTATTTTCATCATTTACTATCCGCGGTTGGTAAACCTTTCGCCGAAGCAATAAAAATTGGGGAAATGGTGGAGAATGACATCAAATCAGGAAAAATCATGAGCCAAACCGCCCTCAGGGCCACTACACAAGCCATTCAGAGTGGATCAGGTAGTTTCGGAAATCAAAAAAAGAAGGAGGAAGGATCCATGATGGCATCAGGACCGAGCAATGCCCAAAGGGGACGGAACTCCCCTTACGTTCATGTCCAACAGGGACAACCCAGCCCTCCTCAACATTATTATACGCCTCAACCTGCTGTTCTTAATGCTCAAGTGTATGCCCGACCTCCTCAGCGTCCACAATAGCGGGCACCTGCGCTACAAGGTTTTCGTCCGCGGCAGCCAAATTTACAAGCCCTTCGTAATCCGTATGTTTCGGCAGACTATACAAGAGAACAGAGGCCAAAGGAAAACTTCACCCCAATTGGAGAATCATATACGAGCCTGTTGCGGAGATTAGTCAAATTAGGATGGATTGAACCTGTTTTGCCTTTCAAAGTGGATCCGATTGCAAGTTGGTTTGATCCTAATGTAAGGTGTGAGTACCATTCCAACGTCCAAGGTCACGGTACCGAAAATTGTTGGAGTCTGAAGAGAGCCATTGAAAAGTTAATCGAAAGCAAGGCAATCGTAATACAAAAAGAAGAAGCACCAAATGTCACCGACAATCCACTTCCTAATCACAGTAACACACACGTCGTGGGGATGATTTTTAACGATAGAGACTACAGGCCAACAAGCCAAGCAATGATGGAAATAGGCACCTTGAAGGAGAACCCGGGTGAAGCACTGAAGTATATGCAAAGAGAACCACTGATCGTGAAAGGAGTAAGTTCCATTATAAGACCTCGAGATTCAGAAAAGATGGTATTGTATGTTTCTGCAAAGCTAAAGGGAATAACACAAGATCGGCCAAAACTATATGTTTCGAGCGGTCCCGCATGGTTCGACCAACAGCTCCCAGTGACAAGCTTAAAAACCATCCCATGGAACTACAACAAAACCACGGTGATGTACAAAGGAAAAGAGGTCATGGAAGAAACAAACGAAACAGGGGGTTTGACTCGATCAGGAAGATGCTATGTTCCAGAAGAATTAAGGAGACCAAAACAGTTTAAAGATAGTCAAGGGCCAATGAAAAAACCTGTCACAAACGAAGAGCTTGAGGAATTTCTGAAGAAAATGAAAACCCAAGACTATTCCATTGTCGATCAATTGAGGAAAACCCCGGCTCAAATCTCATTATTATCACTGCTGCTACATTCTAAAGAACATTGTTAGGCATTGATTAAGTTGTTGAACGAAGCATACATCCCGAAGGAAACTACGGTATGTCAAATAGGAAGGATGGTTCGTAGAATATTTGAAGCAAATAGAATCACTGTCACTGATGATGAGTTACCCACAGAAGGTTCTGGTCACAACAAGGCTTTGCATCTGACTATCAAATGCGAAGGATATTACATAAAAGGGGTAATGATCGATGGAGGTTCAGGAGTAAATATCTGTCCTCTCTCTACTTTGCAAAAATTAAAAATCAGCCCAGATAGGATTCGGTCCAATAATGTATGTGTTCGGGCTTTTGATGGTGTAAAACGAGACATAATTGGTGAGGTAGATCTTGCTTTGGTTATTGGACTAGTTAAGTTTATAATCACCTTTCAAGTAATAGACATGGATACTTCCTACAACCTACTTTTAGGAAGACCATGGATCCACACGGTCAGAGCCATACCTTCTACTTTGCATCAAGTAGTTAAGTTTGAACACGACAATCAGGAAATTATTGTACATGGAGAGGATGACCTTCTCATACATCGAGATCCTTCTGTACCCTGTATCGAAACAAAAGGGGGTTGTGAATCTTCCATATATCAAGCCTTTGAAATTGTGACAGCTGATCAAGTCGTGGAAGGCACGCCGATTCCAGGGCCTCATCTCTCTTCTACTTCAATCATGGTGGCTAGCCAAATGCTACAAAATGGTTATGAACCGGGAAAAGGATTAGGGGTTTCGCTGCAAGGAATTATAAACCCTGTAGATCCATGTGGTAGCCGCGACTCCTTTGGCTTAGGCTTTAAGCCTACCGCGGCAGATAGAAAATGGGCAAAAGAGCAGAAGAAGAAGGCTTGGAAATTGACAAGTCCGATTCCACACATTAGCCAATCTTTCACGAAAGCTCAAAAGGAAGAAAATCAATACCCAGATGCTAACAAGGATGTGGATGAAATATGTCAAGGTCTCAAGGAAATATTTTATGAAATAAACATGGTTTAGATGGGTGATAGCCCTAGCCATGCAGATGTGCAGTTCGTCAGGCCAAATATCAAGCTCACTAACTGGGAAGTCACTCCCCTCCCCACAAGGAAGGAGTCTTGGTAGTCTATTTTGTTGTTTCGTTTTTCTTTCTTTTGTATTTTGGACTATTCTCAGGGTTGTAGTCCACATAGTTTAGTTGCTCTGCTTTCATGTTAACCATCCTATCCTTTCCGATTCAATAAAATGAAATTCAAGTTTTCTAGTAAATTTATCTTTTCTTCCCTCTTTTAATTTTTATTTTCTTTATCTTATTTCAGTTATGTTAATACTGGCTTCGATAACATGGCATGTACGTGGAGTTCACATTTAGATCCTAAAAAGTTGTCTAATCTTAAATCAGCAAACCAAACGGTAGATGAATACGATGAAGGTGAAGCTGATAAGG
>NW_025847599.1:1021-2863 GCF_002878395.1 Capsicum annuum | reverse complement strand
TTTTTTTTAGGACCCTCCTAAAAAATATAGGATTTCACATTCTGTTTTGGACCCACATGAAAAATGACATTTTAATTTTTTTCAGGAGCCTCCTGAAAAAATGGAATTTTACTTTTGTTCAGGACCCTCCTGATAAACGGGATTTTACTTTATGTTTCGACTACTCCGGAAAAATGGAATTTTACTTTTGTTCAGCACCCACCAGAAAAATGAAATTTTACTATCTGTTCAGAACACTCCTGAAAAATTGGATTTTACTTTCTATTTAGAATTCTCCATAAAAATGGGAATTTACTCTCAGTTCAGGACCCTCCAAAAAGATGGTATTTATATTTCATTTTTTGTTCAGGACACTTCAAAAAAATGAGATTTTACTTTTGTTCAGGACCCTCCTGAAAAATGAGATTTTACTTTTGTTCAAGACTCTCCAGAAAAATGAGACTTTTCTTTTTGTTCGGGATCCTCCTTAAAAATGGTATTTTACTTTTATTCAAAACGATCCTGAAAAATAGGATTTTACATTCTGTTCGGGACCCTTCTGAAAAATGGGATTTTACATTTTTCAGGATCCTCCTGAAAAATGGACTTTTACATTCTGTTCAGAACCCTCCTAAAAAGTAGCAATTTAGTTTCTGTTCAGGACCCTCGTGAATAATGGGATTTTGCTTTCTGTTTAGGACTATTTAGAAAATTGGGACTTAACTTTCTGTTCAGGACCCCCCTGAAAAATGGAACTTCATTTTCCATTCAAGACCCTCCGAAAAAACGGGACTTTACTTTCTGTTCAGGACCTTCTTTAAAAATGGGATTTTACTATCTGTTTAGTACCCTCTTGAAAAATGGAATTCTATTTACTGTTCAGGATGCTCCTAAAAAATTAGATTTTACTTTTATTCAGTACCCTCCTGAAAAATTGGATTTTACTTTTGTTTTGGACCCTCCTGAAAAATAGAATTCTATTTACTGTTTAGGACGCTCTTGAAAAATGGGATTTTACTTTTTGTTTAGGACCCTCCTGAAAAATGGGACTTTACTTTCTGTTTAGAACCCTCCTTGAAAATGGGACTTTGCTTTTTGTTCAGGATTCCCCTAAAAAATGGGATTTAACTTTATCTTCAGGACCCTCCTGAAGGATAGGACTATACTTTCTGTTCGGGACCCTCCTGAAAAATAGAATTCTATTTTTCGTTCTAGACGCTCCTAAAAAATGGGACTTTACTTTCTGTTTAGAACCTTCCTACAAAATGGGATTTTTACTATCCGTTCAGGACCCTCCTGAAAAATAGAATTCTATTTACTGTTCAGGGCGCTCCTGAAAAATGGGATTTTACTTTGATTCAGGACCCTCCTGAAAAGTCGGATTTTACTTTTGTTTAGGACCCTTCAGAAAAATGGGATTTTACTTTCTGTTTAGGACCCTCCTAAAAAAATGAAATTTGCTTTTTGTTCAGGACCCTATTGAAAAATGAGATTTTACTTTCTGTTCAGGACCCTTCTGAAAGATGGAAGCTTACATTCTGTTCAGGACCCTCCAGAAAAATAGTATTTTACATTTTGTTCAGGACCCTCTTGAAAAATACGACTTTACTTCCTATACAGGACCCTCCTGATAAATATGATTTTACATTCCGTTCAGGACCCTCTTGTAAGATGGGACTTTACTTTCTGTTCAGGAACCTCCTGAAAAATAGGATTTTACTATCTGTTCAGGAGCCTCCTGAAAAATGAAATTCTATTTACTGTTCAAGTCGCTCCTGAAAAGTAGGATTTTACGTTTGTTCAGGACTCTCCTGATAAATGGGATTTTACTTTTGTTCAGGACCCTCCAGAAAAATGGAATTT
>NW_025847599.1:0-921 GCF_002878395.1 Capsicum annuum | reverse complement strand
ACGTTTGTTCAGGACCCTCCTGATAAATGGGATTTTACTTTTGTTCAGGACCCTCCAGAAAAATGGAATTTTACTTTTTGTCCGATCGTAGATCCCACATGATGCCTTGTACCCTCACCCAACCTTGTCTCTCGCTTGTCGACTTGAGTCGAGCTAACGTTCTGGACCCTCTTGAAAAATGGGATTTTACTTTTGTTTAGTACACTCCTAAAAAATAGGATTTAACATTCTGTTTTTGACCCTCCGGAAAAATGGGACTTTACTTTCTGTTCCGGACCTTCTTTAAAAATGGGATTTTACTATCTGTTCAGGACCCTCCTGAAAAATGGAATTCTATTTACTGTTCAGGATGCTCCAAAAAAATTAGATTTTACTTTTGTTCAGTACCCTCCTGAAAAATGGGATTTTACTTTTGTTTTGGACCCTCCTGAAAAATGGAATTCTATTTACTGTTTAGGACGCTCCTAAAAAAATGAGATTTTACTTTTTGTTTAGGACCCTCCTGAAAAATGGGACTTTACTTTCTGTTTAGAAACCTTCTTAAAAATGGACTTTGCTTTTTGTTCAGGATTTCCCTGAAAAATGGGATTCAACTTTATTTGCAGGACCCTCCGGAAAGATAGGACTTTACTTTCTATTCAGGACCCTCCTGAAAAATGGGATTTTACTTTCTGTCCGGGACCCTCCTGAAAGATGCGACTTTACTTCCTGTTCAGGACCCTCGTGAATAATGGGATTTTGCTTTCTGTTTAGGACTATTTAGAAAATTGGGACTTGACTTTCTGTTCAGGACCCCCCTGAAAAATGGAACTTCATTTTCTATTCAAGACCCTCCGAAAAAATGGGACTTTACTTTCCGTTCAGGACCTTCTTTAAAAATGGGATTTTACTATCTGTTCAGGACTCTCCTGAAAAATGGAA
>NW_025847598.1:0-5313 GCF_002878395.1 Capsicum annuum | reverse complement strand
CACTCTGGCTAGTCACTCATACTTCACTAGATCCAAAGCAAAGCTCGCCATGGCTAGCAAGGAGATTGAAAATTCATTCATTGACCCAGATCAGGATCACAGGGAAGAAAGTTATGAACATAATGATGAGTTAGTAAGGCTCAAGCAACAATTGATAGATTTACACCGAGCATGGGCCAGCGGAATGCCTCCTCCTCCGCTCCCTGAAGGTTTTGGGAATATCTCTAATTGCCCACCGCTTTCTCAGACACAATTTTCTGCTCCTACTGAGTCACCTGAGCACGCGCCAGAATTCACTCTGCGACATTATTATCCTGGCAGTTCTGGTGTGCCTTTGGCAGCTCCTCAATCAAGACCCGCTGCTCAGCCAGCGCCACCGATCACACCGGTATTCGTGGCTCCGCCACCACATGAAACTCCTATATATGTTGTGCATCCCACAACGAGGCTTCCTAGGTCTGCCAGTGAGCCAATACTGAAGGTTCCAGATAGTCAGTATTATGCCCCTGAGCCTACTTTGCAAATGAATGAACCATATGGGTACACTCAGCCGCCTACATTTCCATTTGATACAGAGAAACCTGTCGCAGCAGAGGAACAGGATATCATAGCCCGAAAATTGAAAAGTTTAGAACAAGCTATGAGGAATTTGCAAGGAATCGGAGATTATAGAAGTGTTTCCTATAAAGATCTTTGCATGTTCCCAGACATCAACCTTCCCCCCGATTTTAAGATGCCTAAGTTCGAGAAGTATGCAGGACACGATGATCTCGTGGCACACTTAAGACGTTATTGCAACCAGTTGAGGGCCACAGGAGGAAAGGAAGAACTGCTCATGGCCTTCTTTGGCGAGAGTCTTTCAGATCTGGCCTCAGAATGATTTATCGATTGAGACATCGATAAATGGAATAGCTGGGATGATTTGGCTTCTAAATTTGTTCAATATTTTCAGTACACCATCGACCTAATTCCGGATGAAAAATCCTTGGTTAACATAAAGAAAAAGAGCACTGAAGGTTTTAGGGAATATGCGATAAGGTGGCGTGAACAGGCCGCCAGGGTAAAGCCTCCAATGAAAGAAAGTAAGTTGGTAGAAGTTTTCATTCAGGCACAGGATGAGACCTATTTTCAACATTTACTTCCGGCAATGGGAAAGTCTTTTATGGAAGTCCTCAAAATAGGGGAGATAATAGAGGACGGAATTAAGACCGGCCGAATAGTGAGTTTTGCCGCTTTAAAAGCCACCACACAAGCGATTCAAGGTGGATCTGGTGCATTTGGTGGTAAAAAGAAGAAAGAGGACATGGCGACTGTTGTAGCTGGAACCCATTCCTATCCCAAAAGACCACTTCGCCCCTATCCCCAATCCCAAGCCCAAGTCTACGCTCAAGCTCCATATATTCCTCCCCACCATTACTACCCTTCAGAAAATCCTTTCTATTCTATTCCACCACCCCCGTACCCAGTATATAGCACGTAGCCATATGCCCAAACCCCTTCTTACCCGCAATGGCGCACGCAAGCTCCACAAAATTGGCCATTCGCTCCACCAAATTACCAAAACCCCTCCAGACCCCGTTTTTAGCCTAGGCCTGAGTATAAGAAGGAGAAGGTGGTCAAAAACCAATTCACACCTCTTGGGGAGTCATATGTTAGCTTGTTTGATAGGTTGAGAAAGTTGAAGGTTTTAAGCCAAATTCAAGGAAGGCTTTCAAATCCACCACCGAGGAATCTCGATTATTCTTTAAGGTGTGCGTACTGTTCTGATATGCCAGGCCATAATATTGAGAAATACTGGCATTTAAAGAGAGCTGTCCATGATTTAATTAACATAAATCAGATGCTGGTCCAGGCCCCGGAGGGTCCAAACATTAACCAGAATTCGCTGCCAACCTATGATGAAGCCAATATATTAGAATTGATATATGATGGGAAAGAGTATTCGAGGGGTTATAAGCCTATTATCAAGATACAAACCACTGAGGAGAAATCGGTAAATGTAGCGGAGTCTTTGAAAGCAATGTCATTGAACCAGGAAGAAATGAGAGAAGATAAAGCCCAAAAAAGCACAAAGAAATCCCATATCACAGTACAAGGCACCAGAAGGCATGTTGATTCAAGTCAGGATAAACCTAAGTTGACAGTGGTGGGAGCTCTGAGTCAGCCCATCTTGACTGTGAAAGGAGCACTGGCAGTGCCTATTGTCCTCAAACCGGTGACCCAACCTCTGATAGTTGATACAAAAAGGGTTTCCTGGAATTATGGGCGGACTGTGATGACCTATCATAGGAAAGAAGTTGTGGAAGATGTAGATAAGGTAAGTGGTTTGACTAGGTCAAGAAGATGTTTCGTGCCTGAAAGCTTAAGAAAGTCTAAGACAATGGTGAGTGGACCGTCATCTATCAAAAAGCCTATCACTGAAGAAAAAGACGAAGAATTTTTGAAAAAGATGAAATTGCCAGAGTATTCAATATTAGACCAGTTGAAGAAAACCCCTGCTCAAATTTCCCTTTTATCTTTGTTGTTGCACTCCAAGGAGCATCGTGATGTTTTACTGAAGGTGTTAAATGAAGCATATGTTCCAAGGGAGATTACAATCAACCATCTTGAGAAAATGGTTGGAAAAATTTTTGAGGTCAATCAGATCAGCTTTTCTGATGATAAATTGCCTGTTGAAGGTACAGGGCATAACCGGGGCCTTTACATTACAGTGAAGTGTGAAGATTTCTACGTCACTCATGTTATGATTGATGGAGGTTCAGGTACAAATATTTTCCCTATTTCTACTTTACAAAAGTTGAATATTGGTGCTGACAAGATCAGGCCCAACAATGTATATATTAGGGCTTTCGATGGTGCAAAATCAAATTCCATTGGCAAAATAGAACTAATGTTGACCATAGGTCCTGTTGAGTTCGCCATAGAGTTTTAAGTATTAAATGTAGAATCCTCTTACAATCTGTTGTTCGGAAGGCCGTGGATCCATAAGGCCAAGGCGGTTGCATCTATACTGCACCAAATGATTAAGTTTGAGCATGACAGGCAAGAAGTAGTTATTCATGGTGAAGGAGATTTGTCAGCCTACGAAGATTCTCCCTTGTCTCTTATTGAAGCAAATAATGTAGAGGAGACATTTGTCTATCAAATTTTTGATACAGTGCCAGTGAATTGTATCCTTGAATGACAGGCTATACCGGGATCGCAATTGTCTTCGGCTTCTATCATGATAGTGAGTGAACTTTCGAAATATGGATTTAAGCCAGGAAAGGGTTTGGGAGCATCTCTGCACAGTATAGTTCATCCCATATGTCCGAGTGAGAACATGGGCACGTTTGGTCTGGGATTTGAGCCTATAGCTGAAGATCTGAAGAAAGCCAAGGGAAGGAAAAAGGAAATATGGTCACTCCCTCGCCCAATACCACTACTCAGTGAATCATTTATTAAGAGCGGTGTCACGAAGCATGTGGAATTTGAGGTTGAATTGGTTGATGACTTCCAGAACCTTTGTATTGAAGTTGATATGGTTGAAGCAGGAGAAGGTACCAGTATGGCAGATGTGCAATTCATAGGTCCAGCTGTTCGGATCAATAATTAGGAAGTCACTCCTCTCCCCGTCAGGAGGGAGTTTTGGTAGTTTATTTTGTTTTTCTGTCTATTTATTCGAGTTATTTCAGGGTTGTAATTCAGATTTTAATTTTTTTATGTTATGTTGGCATCTATGTTTAAACCCTTCTATCTTTTATTTAATGAAATGCAATGTCCCTTTTGTTTCGTGTCTAATATATTTTGTTTTTCTTTTTAACACAATTCTCTTTATGCTGATTCTAATGACATAACATGCATGCAGAATTTTTTGCCTGATCTTAAAATCCAAACTAATCAAGATGTAATGAATCAAGATGGGAAATATGATGAAGAAGAAGCACTAGAAGAAATAAGCAAAGAGTTGGAACAATTTGAAGACAAACCGAATCTTAATTTGAATGAGACTGAGCCAATATATCTAGGGGATCAAGAAGATGTTAGGGAAACTAAAATCAATGTACATGCTTTTCCACAGTTAAAATATGGAATGATTCAAGCATTAATTGATTACAAGGATGTTTTTGCATGGTCTTATGATGATATATCTGGTTTAAGCACTGAATTAGTGGCTCACAAATTACCAACTGATCCCGCATTCCCTCCTGTCAAACAGAAGTTGAGGAAGTTTAAAACTGATGTAAGTGTTAAAATCAAAGAGGAAATCATGAAACAACTTGAAGCCAAAGTAATTCGAGTGGCTCGTTACCCCATGTGGTTAGCTAATGTTGTTATCGTACCAAAGAAAGATGGCAAAATTCGAGTGTGTGTTGATTACCGTGATTTGAACAGAGCCAGTCCAAAAGATGATTTTCCACTGCCCAACATTCACATTTTGTTAGACAACTATGCTAAACACGAGGTTGCCTCTTTTGTGGATTGCAATGCTGGATATCACCAGATCATTATGGATGATGAAGACGCGGAGAAGACATCTTTTATCACACCATGGGGAACCTATTGTTATCGAGTGATGTCGTTCGATTTGAAGAATACTGGAGCAACATACATGAGAGCCATGACCACTATGTTTCATGATATGATGCATAAGGAGATTGAGTTCTACGTGGATAATGTGATTATTAAGTCAAAAAGTCAGGCCGACCATGTTGAAGATTTAAGAAAGTTCTTTGAAAGGCTTTGTAGGTATAATCTCAAACTCAACCCGGTAAAATATGTATTTGGAGTTCCATCTGGAAAGCTGTTGGGGTTTGTAGTCAGCCGTCGGGGAATTGAATTGGATCCCTCGAAAATCAAATCCATTGAGGATTTGCCCCCGCCCAAGAATAGAACGGAGGTGATGAGTTTTCTCGGTAGACTGAACTACATTAGCAGGTTTATTCCAAGGATTCATAATGAAATCGCTGATGCTTTAGCCACTCTGTCTTCAATGCTCCAGCATCCTGATAAAGCCTACATCGATCCAGTGCATACACAGAGTCGTGATCAGCATGCTTACTGTAATACGGTTGAACAAGAGCTTGATGGAGAACCCTGGTTCTTGGATATCAAGCGGTACATTCAGTCAGGAGAATACCTATCATATGCCGCCAACGATCAAAAGATGACTATTAAGTGTTTGGCTAGTGGATTTTTCTTAAGTGGGGGAATCTTGTATAAGAGGACCCCAGATCTGGGACTTTTAAGGTGTGTAGATACAAGAGAAGCCTCAGCAATCATGGTTGAAATACACTCTGGAGTATGCGGGTCGCATATAAACGGTCATGTCTT
>NW_025847597.1:0-1416 GCF_002878395.1 Capsicum annuum | reverse complement strand
GTATGATATTTGATCCTTTGTTGAGTTTATTGCATGTTTAGTACTTGCATTCTTGAAGATTGATATGATGAAGGCATTTTATTCTTCTATCCAAACATGGTGTCATCCTTTGTTTACCCATTTGTGCTTCATTTTATTTTTCTTTCATATCCCTCTTTTGGAATCAAAATAGAGTCAAAGATAAATGTCAAGAAAATAAGAATAAAAGAAAGAGTTCGAAAATAAAAAAAAAATCAAAATCAAATCAAAACAAAGAACAAGCTGATGGAACTACGTGTGACCTGATTCTCCTCTCTCGGGAGTGAGATACGTAGGCTGCCCTATTTCGGGCTCGGTCCAACCAAATGAAGATCTAAGATTCACCCAGTCAACAAAACTGGGGCATGAGTTAATGTGTTGTTTGAGTCGATTCCAAAAGTTGTAAGTCCCACCCCCACTTCAAGTATCATTTGAGCCCCTTACCATCTTTTCTAACCTTAACCAAAGCCAAGTTACAACCAAAGAAAGTCCTTCAGATCAATTTTCGATAAGGTTAAGGATAAGCATGCAATGGATATGACGATACATTGTGAAGTACCACTTGTCTCCCTCAGCATAAGAAATCAGGAAAGAAATACAAAAATGAGAGAGTCTTATTGGTGAAAACCCCGGTGGGCATCATAAGGCAATGGTGAGTTGAGAGAAAATAAAAATGAGAGAGTCTTATTGGTGAAAACCTTTGCAAGCACCATAAGGCGATGGTGAGTGGAGAGAAATAAAAATGAGAGAGTCTTATTGGTGAAAACCCTCACGGGCACCGTAAGGCGATGGAGAGTTCAAGAGAAAAGTGAAAAGTGAAAAGAAAGAGATTTGTTGGCGAAAGTCTTTTAAGATGTCGTCAATCGGATGAGATGTATGAGTCCAATAGATTTGCAGAAGCAGCTCAGCGGCAAAGGAACGAACTTAACAACAAATGGGGAGTTTGGATAGGAAGATCAGGCAGCTCAATCCAAAATGCATTCCATACTCATTGGAGTTGGTTGTCGTATTCAGATAAGTTTTCTTTTTGAATATGGGACATTGCCCTTTTCTTTCATTTACATATTCATGCTTTTTGTATTTTTATGTCATTTATCAAAATAAAATTCACCATCATTTCTTTACATGTTAAGTCAAGTATGTGTCAAAACAAGCGAGAAAGGATTTCAAAATTTACTACCAGTCTTTCCAATTATATTAGGAAAAGCCAAGGAACAGCCCAGGAAAGAAATATGATCGTAATTCAACATGAAGCAAAGGAAGTTTATCAACCGACAGGCTATTAGATTCGTGGAAGCATTCAGATTTGGGAAAAGAGTGCACCTCAGGGGCATGGCAAAATGGAAACCCATTGTTTGAGTCAGAACTCATTTCCCTCAATCTGGATCCGGGTCAATG
>NW_025847596.1:0-1016 GCF_002878395.1 Capsicum annuum | reverse complement strand
CGATCATTTGGCAGAGAACCCAGTTGACAATGATTATGAGCCTTTGCAAACTTACTTTCCTGATGAAGAGGTAAATTCAATTGAGGAAGAAGTTCAAGATGAAATGTATGCATGGAAATTATATTTTAATGGGGCAGTCAATGTCAAAGGAGTAGGAATTGGGGTGGTTCTTGTCTCACCGACCGGGCATCATCATCCCGCCACAGCACGACTCCATTTCTTTTGTACTAATAACACAGCAGAATATGAAGCTTGCATCATGGGGTTAAATATGGCAATAAATCTGGATATGCACAAGCTAATGGTGTTGGGAGATTCCTAATTACTCATTCGACAAATTCAAGGTGAATGGGAAACGACAGATATCAAGCTCATTCCATACAAACAGTTCGTAGAGGACCTTAGCAAAAGGTTCAAGTCTATCGAATTTAGATATATTCCCAAATCCCATAATGAGCTGGCTGATGCCGTGGCTACCCTAGCTTCCATGCTCCCGTACCCAGGAAATACGCATTTCGACCCATTAGAGATACAGATACGAGATCAACATGGTTATTGCAATATAATTGATGCAGAACCAGATAATGAACCTTGGTACTATGATATCAAACGCTTCCTAAAGTCAAAAGAATATCCAATACACACCACAGCAGATCAAAAAAGAACCATTAGGAGACTTTCTAATGGTTTTTTCTTAAGTGGGGAGATCCTGTACAAACGAACCCCAGACTGGAACTTGTTAAGATGTGTTAACATTCGGGAAGCTGAAAGAATCATGAATGAGGTACATTCGGGGGTATGCGGTTCTCATATGAATGGCTATGTTTTATCGAAGAAGATCATGCGGGCAGGATATTATTGGTTAACTATGGAGCGAGATTGCTTTTGCTTTGTTCGGAAGTGTCATCAGTGTCAAATTCATGGTGATTTGATTCACTCGCCATCTTCAGAGCTGCATCCTATGTCTGCTCCTTGGCCATTCGTTGCTTGGGGCATGGATGTAATCGGTCCAATAG
>NW_025847595.1:0-1262 GCF_002878395.1 Capsicum annuum | reverse complement strand
GGACGAATTCTCTAATATCAATAATTTTGTGTTGAAATTTTTTAAAACTTATCGTGACTTGAACTTGCTACAGTGTAAAAACTTAACTAATAATTTTGGACTTGATTACATTTTACTTTTAGGTATAAATTACAATGGATTGAAGCCCATGAAGGGGATATTAAAGATGCTGTGAGGAACACAATAAATTGTTGGTGCATGCATTTTGATGAGAAATATGAAAGGGAATAGTACAGACTTTAACTGAGCTAGCTAGGAGAGAATTCATGTCGCTGCCTGCAGTAAGATCAATAATATAGTCATTGCAAAGAGTTCAGCTTCCAGAAAACAAATGGACAGACGAGTGTGTGATTAGCAAGGAGAGATACTCACCTGGATCAAAACCGTACAGCTTGCCTTGCAGCCACATTTCCCATTATGGCTGCATCGAGACTTGGCTTCTTAAAAACCCAAATTGTCCCATGTGTCGTTACAAGTTGCCACCAACTGAGTCCAAATAGAAGTGATCCCTTTCTAGTAATTAAAATGTATTTTAAGATAGGTTAATTCTGTCAAAAATTTATCTTTTCTCTTATGGCCAAACAATTCTAGTTATTCAATTTATTAATAGAATCTTGGCACCTTCCAACACTTTCTCTTTTCCAATGGAAAAACAAGTTATATTTAGCTTCATGATACTTGTATTCACAATGCATGATTGAAAGGTCCAACACTTTTTATGCCAAGGTAATTTTTGATCACACTAACAAAATTATTGCTTTAATTCATACGGCACAAGTTTTATACTTATATATGTTTATATATATATATATAACTTTGTAACCTGATTATCTTCACAGAAACTTGGATGAAATTTGACACACAAGATTAATGAAGTAGAGCTGTCTAAAATTCAATTTAACAGATTGAGGATAAATACACATTTTAATCTACAAGAAATCAATCATTAGAATAGTCTAATAAACAAGACTAATACATCTGGAGACAAAAGATACAATAGTGTGATTTTCTAGAAAACCCATTTCTCAATCAATCAAAAATCCATTATTCCTCAATCTAAAAACATCGTTAGTATTTGATTTTGTTACTTTGTTCTTTTTTTTTTTTTTAGAATCAATTACCCAGATGAGCTTTGAGTTGTGTTGTATTAGAAAAAATGGGCAGAGGGGGGCTAGGCCTGACCTCGATACAACACACAACCATTAGTGATATCAATCATAAGTGATATCACCCCACCAGAAGGCATAAACAATTATATTGCC
>NW_025847594.1:0-1736 GCF_002878395.1 Capsicum annuum | reverse complement strand
TCATTGGAGTAAGTGGGAAAATCTATGTTTCCCGAAAGATGAAGGGGGCGTTGGAATAAGAAGCATGCATGATATCTCCAATTCATTGATACTTAAAATATGGTGGAGGTTCAGGACCCAACCATTTCTTTGGGCTGATTTTTTAATGAAGATATATTGCAAGAGATCACATCCAGTGAGCAAAGTTCCTACGTCAGCTGACTCACACACTTGGAAAAGCCTGATGAAGATCAAAGCACAAGCTGAACCTCACATTATATGGAAAGTTCAAGCAGGAAATTCCAGCTTTTGGTGAGACAACTGAACAGGTTTAGGTGCCTTCGCCAAGCTGTGCCAGGGCCCAGGTAAGTCTCCTAAAATTCTTATCAACTCTTTTATTGAGAATAGTACCTGGAACTTTGAAAAGTTAAGTACTGTTATTCCTAATTACATTGTGAACCTGATTTCTAATGTTGTAATAGGTAATTACAATTAACTTGACTACCCCATATGGAATCCCTCTGAGAATGGTATATTCACTAATAATTCTGCCTGGCAGATTGTTAGGAAACAAAGACCCAAAAATGATTTCCTGAATAATCTTTGGCATAATAGAGTTCTTTTTAAAATCTCTTTTCTGGTGTGGAGGATGATTAAAAGGAGATTACCTTTTAATGACGTCATCATTAAATTCAATATTAACTCACAAAGTGATTGATTTTGTTGTAGGATTGTATAAAATGATACTATGCATCATGTTTTTGGCAAGGTGACGCAACAAAGCACATAAGGAATAGCATGGGAAATCCCTTTGGAATTCAACATGTAAATCAACCAATTGTCGACATCTTTAACACTTGGTGGAGTGTAAGACCAGAGAATGATATCCATAAAATTTTATTGAAGATCACTCCTAGTATCATTTGTTGGGAAATTTGGAAACAATGTTGTTCTTGTAAATTTGGAGGCCAAAGACACTTCTGCTACAGTAAGATGATTTATCAAGCTTTTGCTCTTATCAAATCTGTAATGATGAAATATTTTAAGGACTTGCAAGACATCAATCACTGGCCAACTCTGTGTCTCACAATAAAGAAGCTCAGGCCATTTTAAAAGTTACATCAGGTTACTTGGAGCTTCCCTCAAGCTGACTGTATTAAAATCAATACAAACAGTAGTTACTTACATGGAAGTGGTAAGGCTGGTATTGGTGGAATGTATGGAATAGTCGAGGCGATATGGTTATGGCATTTTCCATTTCTGTCAGTTGTAGTAGCAGTAATATGGCTGAGGCGTTGGCAGCCGAGTTTGGAGTGAAATGGTATGAATATCAAGGATCCACTAATTTCACTCTCGATCTAGACTCCACGATCATAACCAACATACTGAACAACAATCTTGTCACTAATATGAAGCTAAAACAAGTTGTGGACAACATCAAAAGTATCAAGAATAGAATTGAGATTCAAGTAACTCACTGTTTTCGGGAGCGGAATCAAGTTGCTGACTGGTAAGCCAAATTGGCTTCCATCTCTATGCAGATTCTTATCACTCAGTCCCTTTCTAATCTTCCTAGACAGGATAGAGGCTTCATCCAATTAGATAAATGGATGATGCCTAGTCTTAGATGTAAATATGACAAATCCAACTTCTTTGTTAGCTAGCATAGATTTGTGTATGTACTAGAAGGCAATATAATTGTTTATGCCTTCTGGAGGGGTGATATCACTTATGATTGATATCACTAATGGTTGTGT
>NW_025847593.1:0-1060 GCF_002878395.1 Capsicum annuum | reverse complement strand
ATAGTCTAATAAACAAGACTAATACATATAGAGGCAGAAGATACAATTTTGTGATTTTCTAGAAAACCCATTTCTCAATCAATTGAAAATCCATTATTCCTCAATAAAAAAACATCGTTAATCTTTGATTTTGTTACTTTGTTCTTCTTCTTCATCTTTTTAAATCAATTACCCATTAGTAAAAAGGGGCAGAGGGCGGCTAGGCCTAACCTCGATACAACACACAACCATTAGTGATATCAATCATAAGTGATATCACCCCACCAGAAGGTATAAACAATTATATTGCCTTCTTGTACATACATAAATCTATGCTAGCTAACAAAGAAGTTGGATTTGTCATATTTACATCTAAGACTAGGCATCATCCATTTATCTAATTGGATGCAGCCTCTAGCCTGTCTAGGAAGATGAGAAAGGGACTGAGTGATAAGAATCTGCGTACAGGTGGAAGCCAATTTGGCTAACCAGTCAGCAACTTGATTCCCCTCCCAAAAACAGTGAGTTACTTGAATCCCTATTCTATTCTTGATACTTTTGATGTTGTCCACAACTTTTTTCAGCTTCATATTCGTGACAAGATTGTTGTTCACCTTGTTGGTTATAGTTGTGGAGTCTAGTTCGAGAGTGAAATTAGTGTATCCTTGATATTCACAATGCCTCTGGCATATTACTACTACTACAACGGAACGAAATGGAAAATGCCATAACCATATCGCCTCGACTATTCCATACAATTCCACCATTACCAGCCTTACCACTTTCATATAAGTAACTACCGGTATTGATTTTTAATACAGTCAGCTTGTGGGAAGCTCCAACTAACCTGATGTAACTTTTGAAATGGCCTGAACTTCTTTATTGTGAGACACAGAGTTGGCGAGTGATTGATGTCTTGCAAGTCTTTAAAATATTTCATCATTACAGATTTGATAAGACCAAAAGCTTGATAAATCATCTTACTATAGCAGAAGTGTCTTTGGCCTCCAAATTTAGAAGAACACCATTGTTTCCAAATTTCCCAACAAATGATACTAGGAGTGATCTTCAATAAAATTTT
>NW_025847592.1:486-1450 GCF_002878395.1 Capsicum annuum | reverse complement strand
TCCCATTTTTTAGGAGGGTCCTGAACAGAAAGTAAAATTCCATTTTTCAGGAGGTTCCTGAACAAAAACTAAAATCCCATTTTCCAGGAGGGTTCTGAACAGAAACTAAAATCCCATTTTTTAGGAGGGTCCTGAACATAAAGTAAAAGCCCATTTTTCAGTAGGGTCCAGAACAGAAACTAAAATTCCATTTTCTAGGAGGATCCTGAACAGAAAGTAAAATCCCATTTTTCGGGAGGGTCATAAATAGAAAGTAAAATCCAATTTTTTAGGAGGGTCCGGAACATAAAGTAAAATCCCATTTTTCAGGAGTGTCCTGAACAGAAAGAAAAATCCGATTTTAAAAGAGGGTCCTGAACATAAAGTAAAATCCCATTTTTCTAGAGGGCCCTGAACATAAAGTAGAATTCCATTTTTCAGCAAGGTCCTGAACAGTAAGTAAAATCCCATTTTTAGGAGAGTCCTGAACAGAAGTAAAATTCCATTTTTCAGGAGTGTCCGGAACAGAAACTAAAATCCAATTTTCCAGGAGTGTCCTCAACAGAAAGTAAACTCCCATTTTTCAGGAGGGTCCTGAACAGAAATTAAAATCTAATTTTTCAGAAAGTTCCTGAAAATAAAGTAAAATCCCATTTTTAAGGAGGGTCCTGAACATAAAGTAAAATCCCATTTTTCAAGAGGGTCCTGAACAGAAAGTAGAATCCTATTTTTTAGGAGGGTCGTGAACAGAAAGTAAAATCCCCGTTTTCAGGAGAGTCCTGAACATAAAGTAGAATCCCAGTTTCAGGAGGGTCCTAAACATAAAGTAAAATCCCATTTTTCAGGAGGGTCCTGAACAGAAAGTAAAATCTCATTTTTCAGGAGTGTCCTGAACGAAAGTTAAATACCATTTTTCAGGAGGGTGCTGAACATAAAGTAAAATCCCATTTTTCAGGAGGGTCCTGAACATAAAGTAAAATCCCAT
>NW_025847592.1:0-386 GCF_002878395.1 Capsicum annuum | reverse complement strand
CCAGGAGGGTCCTGAACAGAAAGTAAAATCCCATTTTTTAGGAGGGTCCTAAACAGAAAGTATAATTCCATTTTTCAGGAGGTTCCTGAACAAAAATTGAAATCCCATTTTCCAGGAGGGTTCTGAACAGAAACTAAAATCCCATTTTTCAGGAGGGTGCTGAACATAAAGTAAAATCCTATTTTTAAGGAGGTTCCTGAACATAAAGTAAAAGTCCATTTTTCAGAAGGGTCCTGAACAGAAATTAAAATCCCATTTTTCAGGAGGGTCCTGAACAGAAAGTAAAATCCCATTTTTCGGAGGGTCATAGATAGAAAGTAAAATCCCATTTTTTAGGAGGGTCCTGAACATAAAGTAAAATCCCATTTTTCAGGAGGGTCCTGAAC
>NW_025847591.1:0-1052 GCF_002878395.1 Capsicum annuum | reverse complement strand
AAAATGTCCTTTTGAATTTTGGAATTGTGAAAAATAAAAGCCATAAAAAACTCTAAAAACTACGAAACTCTTTTTGATTCATTCTTTTCGACTCACTTTTTCTATAATTTTTTTTCTTTTTTTTTCTTTTTCATTTTTTTGTCTACGCACTTTGCTTCTAACTCATGTTTTTGCCATAACCAGTCAGTAAAATAACCTCGTTAACCTCAAAGATGCAACATTTAGCATTTAGGGATGCCTTAGAGGTGAGTCTCCTACAATGGGCCAAGTGGGCCCTGCTTGGTCGTCAATATGATGCACATAAGCATGACCTAAAGGCTGACCTACGTTGGGGTTCACTACCAAGGCTGTTCGGGGGAGCATATGGTCGATAGTGGCTGCTTAGCTTTCCACCTACTCCATATATCCAACGACTCCCCCCTAAAATAAAGGTGACTCAACTAGAGTTTGTGCGCACGACGTGCGCTCCGAGACTTGTTGCGGAAAGAATGATCCGGGTTATGCACACGATGTCAGATATAAAAGCGGTAACACATAG
This sequence comes from Capsicum annuum, assembly GCF_002878395.1. Taxonomy (NCBI): domain Eukaryota; kingdom Viridiplantae; phylum Streptophyta; class Magnoliopsida; order Solanales; family Solanaceae; genus Capsicum; species Capsicum annuum. The sequence continues at coordinate 514 of NW_025847591.1, read as the reverse complement.
GATAAATACTGTAAACAAAGAGCACGAAAATTCACAAAAGTGAAAACACAAACAAAATCACAAGCAATGCTAATACACTCGTAAAACCAAACAAAGCCGATACGACTCCAAAAAAAAAGGTCGGATTCTGAAATTGTCCCCATCAGAGTCGCCAGAGCTGTCACACCCCTTTTTTTACTCCAAAAAGATTCAATTTTACAGTTCGAAAGGGTTTTGATTTTCAAAGTGACAAAAAATGAAAATTTGTTTAGAAAAGGATTATTTATATTCAAAACTCAGAGTCAGCACTTGGTATGAGTGCGGCAAGTGTTGCAGGGCCTGATGGATATTCTGGTATGTTTTTTCATAGTTGCTGGGATATTATTCAAAATGATATTAAGAACTATGTTCAGGATTTCTTTAGGGGGAAGAACTTGTCTAAGTTTTGTTTACATACTTGCCTGATTCTTATTCCTAAAATAGATTCGCCATCTAATTTTTTTGAACTTACACCTATTAGTTTGAGTAATTTCAC
>NW_025847590.1:0-2723 GCF_002878395.1 Capsicum annuum | reverse complement strand
AGAATGGGAGAAAGGGTATATCTATTCCTCTCTGAACCTGGAAAAAAAGAAGATCCCAAAAGGAATTTTCGTGGCCCCCTTTTCCCTTTTTTTTTTTTTGTTCGTATGTAAATGATTTATATGTATATGGAAATGGGAATCTTTCCGGTGATGATAAGTTCGCCTCTTTTTTATTCTTTATTATTTTCTTTAAAGGAAAAAGAACGTGTAGGGGGTTGAGGGAATGGGCAGGTAGAGATGAGGTGAAAAATTTTGGAATAAAATTTATTTAGAGTTGGTCATTATTTTGTCATTTTATGGAGGGGTTATCATATAGATGAAGGTACATGGTAAGATAAAGTAAAAATGGATAAAAGTGATGTCGGGGAGGGATGAAATTAGGTGTCTACATCATGCCCCTTTGAATGTAAACATGCAGTGTTTTCAGACAAAGAAGTAGACAACAAGACAGAATTTTGTCCCTACCATTATTCAAAGGAAGAAACAAAAAGAAGAAGGATAACCGCGTTGGAGAGTCAAGTGAGGTCCCATCGAGGTTCTGGTCCACAACTCTGTCATTACATCAAAAAATGAAAATTACAAGTTAAAAACATAAATGAAATTAAAAAAACTCTATTTGTGCAGATTTCGTTGACTCTTGACTTGCTACTTCATCACTCTATTCTTCAGTCGGGCTCCTGACTTGCAATTTCTTTACCCTGTTCTTTAGGCAGGCTCCTGACTTGCAATTTGATCACTCTGTTTTTGGGGTGAGCTCCCGACTTACAATTTCATCACTTGTTGCCTGGTTTTCAATTCTTCACCCTAATTTTCAGGCGGGTTCCTGACTTGCTATTTTTTGATTTGTTGACTTTTAATTTCTTTAACTTGTTGCTTGACTTTCAACTTCTCAGTATGTTGCTTGACTTTTCATTTATTCGCCCCGTTCTTCAGGCAGGCTCCTGAAATCACATCAAAACTAAAAAGAAAAATTATCCCAAACAAAGATTATTACAAAGAGATTTCATTTGCCAGGAAAGCAAAGTTCCAAACACAAGATTTAAATTTGCCCCAGTTTCTCATCAAAGGACTTTTGGAAAAGTCATATCATTATAGGAATCAAAGGGAATGACTCGACAAAAAGGTACGTCTTATTGGAATCAAAGGGAATGACTCGACGAAAAGGTACGTCTTATAGGAATCAAGGAAAATGACTCGACTAAAAGATACATCTTATAGGAATCAGGGAAAATGACTCCACTAAAAGGTACGTCTTATAGGAATCAAGGGGAATGACTCGACTAAAAGGTACTCTTATAGGAATCAAAGGGGATGACTAGACTAAAAGGTATATCTAATAGGAATCAAAGGAGATGATTCAACTAAAAGGTACGTCTTATAGGACTCAAGGGGGATGACTCGACTAAAAGATACGTCTTATAGGATTCAATGGGGGATGACTCGACTAAAAGGTACGTCTTATAGGAATCAAGGAGAATGACTCAACTTAAAGGTACATCTTATAGGAATCAAAGGAGATGACTCGACTAAAAGGTACGTCTTACAGGAATCAAGGGGGATGACTCGACTAAAAGTTATATCTTACAGGAATCAAAGGAGATGACTCGACTAAAAGGTACGTCTTATAAGAATCAAGGGAGATGACTCGACTAAAAGATACGTCTTATAGGAATCAAAGGGGAATGACTCGACTAAAAGGTACGTCTTATAGGAATCAAGGGGGAGACTCGACTAAAAGGTACGTCTTATAGGAATCAAGGGGAATGACTCGACTAAAAGGTACATTTTATAGGAATCAAAGGAGATGACTCGACTAAAAGGTACGTCTTATAGGAATCAAGAGGGATAAATCGACTAAAAGGTACGTCTTATAGGAATTAAAGGGGGATGACTCGACTAAAAGGTACGTCTTATAAGAATCAAAGAAAATGACTCGACTAAAAGGTAACTTCTAAGGGTCAAGGGGAATGACTCGACTAAAAGGTACATCTTATAGGAATAAAAGGAAATGACTCGACTAAAAGTTACGTCTTCTAGGGATCAAGGGGAATGACTCGACTAAAAGGGACGTCTTATAGGAATCAAAGGGAATGACTCGACTAAAAGGTACGTCTTATAGGAATCAAGGGAATGAGTCGACTAAAAGGTACGTCTTCTGGGGGTAAAGGAATGACTCGACTAAAAGGTACTTCTTATAGGAATCAAAAGGGATGACTCGACTAAACGGTACGTCTTATAGGAATCAAAGGGAATGACTCGACTAGAAGGCACGTCTCCTTGGAGTGAAGGTTCAATTTAAGAAGTGTATTACCTAGCAAATAAAAACTAAAATCCCTGGACAAGTGTGTCTCCGAGGGATATAGGATGATGAATTTTTACCATGATTTTATTATCAACCATGTGCAATAATATTGCTTCCTACATTTGTAAAAGTGAGGCATTGCAGCCCTTGATGTTTATGCTCTAAAGTCCCTGCTTTGAAGGTAATATGTTTTCTGTTTCATCAAAGAAAACTTGTGAGTTTAAAACATGGTGACTGGTTTGTGGCTTTAGCTTTCGCGATGATCGCTTTTGCCCTCGTCACTTTTAACCTTGCATCCAAATATTACCATATATCATTGACTTGCTGCTTCATTGACTCAAACTCAGATGATTAAGAGTGACTTTGAAACAAATACAGTATCTCTGCTTTGCCATGCTCCTCAGATAACCCCTTTGAACCT
>NW_025847589.1:439-2040 GCF_002878395.1 Capsicum annuum | reverse complement strand
AATGAATAGAGTTCAGAATCATTTTCTTTTTTTGTAATGAATTAATTGGTCTTTTTCATATGAATTCCATTTGTTTAAGTTTCTATTTTTATTTTGAGCCAGACAACTTTGATTAACCCTAGTTCTCCATTTTTTTTGCATTAATCTAGACTATCTAATCTTAGATAAATCGTATTGATAATGCTGTCTTAACCAGTTTTTCCATTGATTGATTCTATAACTCTGAGGTTTTTTATGTTTTAATTCAGAATGAAATATTCCTAGTGTTCTAAAATAGTCCTTTATTTTAGTCTTAAGGAAAAAAGACGTTCTGTTATATTAAAGAACATATTTAAATTTAGAAAAATTAATAACTTGGGTTTGTGATAATTTGTAAAATACATATGCTTGTGACAAGTAGGATAAATCAAAAAAACTATGTGAATTTTTCTTACTAATACTATAAATATTATAAAGTGACTTTTTTATAGTCAAAATAAAGATAAAGTTAATTTTGTTTTTATTATTAATTTTTTTCTTGATTTATTTCATTATTGGAAATGTATTTCTCAATCAATTTCTTTGTTGATTTAAGACGGAGTTGTGTATTAATTCTTGTAATATTAATGATAGATAAAAATAGACCGATGTATAATCTTTGAATGAATAATTTTCTAAAATAATGGAATTAACATATTTATCGAGTATTTCTTTTTTTTAATATTTGGAAAATATTTTTTGGCGATTTAGGACTAATGTCTATTTCTGGAGTTACTTTCTTTTTCTCTTTTGTAATTCTTTCTATTTGATTTTTTATTGTACTTGTTCTACCAGTTAAATCCTTCATTTTGGTTTCTATCAGTGAAGAATTTAGCCAATTTCCAGATTCAATTTGACTAAATGATTCATTAATTATTTGATTACTAATTAGATAATCTTTTTCTTTTTTCGTTTCATTCGATTCAGATATTTCTTTGAATCTAAATAATACAATTGGATTTATGTTTGAAAGTTCTTTTTTTATTTTTTTTTAGAAATAGAATATTTTTTATAAGCCATTTTTTGGTTTCTTTTGAAACTCTTCGAACTAATTTTGTTTTTCCTTTTAAAACTTTTCGAGTTATAGTTATAAAAGTTATAAAATATTTCTTTTTAAATTTTTCAATTTTTTTTTCGAGTTCCTTAGAAATGGGCTCAAAAAAGGAAGGGCGCTTTCGGGGAGAACCAAAGGGAAGTTCTGCTTCCATTCCTAAAACTGTTAAAAAACAAAAATCATCTTTTTGTTTTTTCCTTTTTATCAGCTCTACACGGGAGGGGTACAGTTTAGATATATGCTAAGGTTTAAGACAAAAAGGAAATAAAATTTTGATCTGAATCCCATCGCTCAACCAATTTTGTGGAAATTTTATTTCTGATAATTGAACACCATTATAAGTACATTTAATATGCATTTCTCTATTCCATTCCTGCAAATCCACAGACCATTCAGGAAGTTGCAAGAATAACATACGCCCGAGATTTTTGGCTATTATCAATGAAGGTAATACAACATATTTTTGAAGAATTGATTGAGTTATTAACATGTAACCTCTTATTATTTGCGCACAAAGAATGTTATCCCA
>NW_025847589.1:0-339 GCF_002878395.1 Capsicum annuum | reverse complement strand
TCCTTTTCTTTTTTCTCTTCTCTTTTTGTTTGTTCTTCTTTAGACTATAGAATCTTGAATTCTCCCTCTTTACCTATCTAATTTCGATAAATTGGTTTAATCAATCCAGAGATATAAAAAAAAAGACCGGGGGGGGGGGGGGGGGGGTTGTTTTTGTAAAGAGAAAGGAGGCGCATTTGCTTGAAATAGTTTCCAAATAACTGTTTTTCGCCTTTGAGCCCGCATAGAGCCTGTAATTATACCTCGCCGAAAATCGGATTGTTGCGAATAGATTATTAAAGGCACTTCCTCGTTGGTCTCATCAGGATCCTTCTTCTCGTTGTTGGCAGTAAAAATAAC
>NW_025847588.1:904-2047 GCF_002878395.1 Capsicum annuum | reverse complement strand
TTCCCAGCGTCGTGGGTCTCATTATGGCCCTGTAAAAATTCTCTTGTCAGAAAATCGGGGAGGGAATTGTTTTCTCCTTTAATAAATTCAATTTGAAAATCAAAGCTAGATAGGAGAGCTTGCCATCTAGCAAATATTTGTTTAGAAACAAGATTTTTAACGTCTTTTTGCAGGATTTGTTTAGTCAGATTCACCTCTGGAATATGGAATTCCGCACAAAAAAATTATAGCAGAAAACGGATCGTGAGTGTATTTTTAGATTGATTTCAAAATAACTCAAAATAGCAAATTCAAAAATAAAGAAATGATTAAACAACTTACAAGTTTATTCAAACTTCAACGAAAACATTACAATGTAGTTTACAAGAGAAGAGATTGGGCAAGAGAATTTTCTAGAATGGTAAAATTTCTGATGCCTTCTCCTAGTTTACAAGTTGTCTTAAATAGACAGAGAAGTTCTAAATAATGCATCTCGTGCATACAAGTGTAAGTCTTAGATGTAATCTCTAAAAGTAGATTCCTTGCTAGAGTGCGATTGCTTTTTGAAAAGCTGATTGAGGGTCTTCTGTCTTTTCTCTTTTGGAAAAGCATGAGATTCTTCTAGCCTTTAGAAAAGCAGATATGCTATGCTGTCGTCTTTAATAAAGCTGACAGATTCTTTTAGCTTTTAATAAAGCTGAGTGCTTGTAGGTGGGTCTAGTAGATTCCCACTAGGAATAGTAGAATGCCCTTTCAAAAATAATTCCAGTTCTTTGAACCTCTATTTTTTAAGGGGTCCTTTCTTTGTTCTTAGTAGGGGTCCATGTAGGCCCTGGCAATCCTTTGGGGGCTAACATATCCCCGTTGTTGTCACTACTGCTGGTGGAAGAAGCTTCTTCTAGAAGCTGCAGGACTTCATCATTGACATCTTGGCTTTCTAGATCGTTCAAAGCCTTTTTCAGTCTTTCTTTGAGCGCCTGTTTATTCTTAGAGACGCCTGCTGAAGATGCTGGTGTTTTTCCCTTGTCGGGAGTTTTAGGAGCTGCTGGCTTAGGAGTCCAGCCTTTAACTTTTATCTCTTTGGACAAATAGGTAATACGATCTTGTTCTCCTTTGGCAAAATTCCAGGAGATGATATAAGACACACGCTTCTTAATAAAAAAT
>NW_025847588.1:0-804 GCF_002878395.1 Capsicum annuum | reverse complement strand
TACCAATTGTATGTCTGAGGCCTATGAGGCATCGATAAGGCAATAGGAGTATGTAGATGATTCGCAAACCAATTGAATGGGGTTAGTACCCGCTTGATGGTAAATCTCGAATAAGCAATGAATTCAGGATTTCGTTCATCCATAGAATATTCGACTTCGATAGAATCTGTGTCGACTAGGATGGCTTCATAAAACCTTCGTGTTTTGAGTGGACTCTCGGTATCCACAAAATTCTTGTCATTGTAGACAGGTTTAATAAGTTGTTCCAGAGGGTAGCCCTCGTAAGCTTTGTCTAAGGCGATAATAGGTATTACCTGGGTGGTAACGAATTTAAATTCCTCTTTAGCGGGAGATGTAGGTGGTGCTTTAGTAATTGCAGGATCAACAGCCTGCGCAAAGGATTCGGGAGTCTTCATGGTATAGCTTTGTTTGGATTGTACTGATGAGCCAGAGGATGACCCTTTATCAAAGGGTTTGTTGGTCTTGAGGTCTACCAATTTGGATGGCATTGGTGGAGGAAGTTTTGGCACTTCGGCGAGAGCCGCATACTTGTTCTGAAAGGGAGAATGTAGTTCAGGCCTCTGCGGGACTGATGGCCTCATAGGAGCGGAAGCTATTGGCGGTGAATCGAACGGTCTAGCCATGTTAGTTTGATTTGGTTTTGTGGCTGAGATTTTTCCCAGCGTCGTGGGTCTCATTATGGCCCTGTAAAAATTCTCTTGTTAGAAAATCGGGGAGGGAATTGTTTTCTCCTTTAATAAATTCAATTTGAAAATCAAAGCTAGATAGGAGAGCTTGCCATCT
>NW_025847587.1:257923-275141 GCF_002878395.1 Capsicum annuum | reverse complement strand
TGTTGATTTTGCAGAGAGCCTTGATTACAGAAGCAATTTTGTCTATCTTTTCATTCAGGTATGATTACTATTACTTACAGTAGCCTAAAGAGAAACAAGTTGTTTACCTGGGCCTTTCTGGTCCATTTAAACCGCCAAAAATCAGAGAGTCCCATCCCTTTCAAAAATTTGCTACCTATTTTCCCATCAATTCAAAACCTCTCATCATTACGCCTCTGCAAAATACAGTCCCTCGCCTCTTTAACCTCCTTTTGGTTCTCCCTTAAATACGTTTCTTGATTATATTCAATTACATCCTTACAATCAAGAAAAATTTCCTATTCCAAATATGAATTCCTCTTCATGTTCTTCATCTTTCTTATCCACTAATTCTGTCAAAAACCCTCTTCTAAACCTACTCAAAAAGCCTCTTCCTCTTCAAAATCTCCTTCTACTATCAAAGGTTCTACCTCCTCAAAATTTTTCCCTCCAAAGTCTTCTACTCTTCCAAAAAAATAGGTTAGCAAACCTATTCCCTCTAACTCCTCTAATTCTGACTTCTATCTGGATACTACTACAGAGTTAGATCTAGATTTTGAGCGTCCTACTTCATCCTCTCATCAAGACACTCCTGAGGCTCATCATCTTCATTTTTAAAAGCAAAAATTAGCCAAAGGGAGAGTTATTAGTGGCTATGGAGGTGTTGATATGCAGACTTTACTGGAAAAATTAGAGTTTCAGGGATGGTCTCATCTATTTCCTTGGGGAGATCTTCAGAGGCGTTTTGCCAAGCCTGAAGTATATGAGTTCTATACAAATGGGGTGGATATTGGTGAGATGTTCTCTACTACTGTTAGAAAGACTACATTAAATCTTTATGTTGCTGACATTGCTAGGATCTTGCATATTCCTTCTGGGGGGTGGGGTCACTATGTCAAGGGCACTTGACCACCTCTAGAAAATCTTGCCTCTGCTCTTTCCATATATAGAAATTTCTCTGGAAATCCTCACTTACTCCATCGTATAAGGGTCCTTAAGAGGGAGATGTCCCCACTTTATCAACTCTATTTTGATGTAGTGCACAAGATGATTATCCCTAGGAAGAAGAGAAGGTGTGTATCTAGTTTTCTTGATCTTACACTCATGGAACTGTTGGATTCTGAGGTGAGAATTGACTTACTTCAACTTATACTAAAGCACATGCAAAGGGTTCTCCTCAAAGAGATTAATGGACATGCCCTCCCCTATGAATTCTGGCTCACCCCTATTTTTGAGGAATTTGGGGTGCCTATTCAAGTGTGGCCTTCACATACTACCAAGGATATCATAGGTAATATGGACCACATGATGCTACCTATTTCTATGAGAAGTGTTGATAACCCAATGCAAAGATTGTGAAATGCACTAGCTACAAAACAGGGTGAAGTAGATATTACTCAAGCTGTTTTGAAGGCTACACAGGCTGCTCATGAAGATAAAAAAAGGGTTCTTCAAGCTCAAATTTCCTCCCTCACTATCTTGTTGGAAAAAGAGAGGGCTTAGAATACTGATGTCATTAGGAATCTCACTTCTCTTATCCCCTCCTCTTCATCTGCTTAGCCTCTTTCCCCTATCTCTTTTTGTTCCTTTCCTTGGTGGCTTGTTCTCTCTTAGTATGCTTATGGTAATTGTATTCGTATTTTAGTAATGAATGAAATGGACTTAGTTGCTTTAAAGTTACTCTGCCTCTATTTTTCTCATACTACATTCATGATCTCTTATTCTGAATTTTGATTATCTTAGTGATAGCCTCAATGGCCATGAATTATTAAACGTTTTCACTTGAATGGGCCAACTTTTTTATGATGTCAAAAGTGGGAAGAGTAGTCTATGCAATGCTTATAACTCAATTGGACTAACCTGTTTTACTTCATTCTGTGATTCTTTTATTTAAATCCTTTATTGAGTATGTCAAGTTCTTATGATGTTGTGCTGCTATGTTTGTCATCATCAAAAAGGGAGAATTTGTTAGGGACTATGGAGTTTTGATGATTGACATATGAATGAAACATGTTGTGAAAGTTGGTCCATCCAAGTGAGCAAAGCTGAGATGCAGATAAGTTATTGATAAGATGACTCTGCATACAAACAAGAATGGATAAACATTTACCACAGCAGAAGTTAGTTGAGTAAGAAGTCCTGCAAAAGAGTCCTATTCAAGAAGAAGAGAAACAAGAAGTGCAGAAGTTGGTTTGATCAAGAAGTCCAGCAAGAATAGAAGATAAAGCAAAAGAAACCTATTAAATCTAAGAGAGTGAGAGACGGCAGCTATAAGAAGATGAGTTACTTAATAGAGTCCTACTGAAGATAGAAGTAGAGATCAAAAAGGACTTTATTGCAGGATGGGTTAAATACAAGAAACGATATTCAAAGCCATCAAGGAATGCACCAAAAAGATAATCAACAATCAGCAAATAGTTCACATACTTGAAGAAGAACCTGGTCCTTTACTTAGGAAGTCATAGACTGTGTGGAGTAGATAGGTTCATGGAGTTGTAGTGAGTCATTGTTCTAGTCTCAGTGATCTATAAAATGAGTTAGGAGTTGTGTCTTCAAGTTAGGGAACTCGAAGACTTGGGAACACTTATCTTTTTGTAGTGATAGGAGTTAGAAGTTTTAATTCCTAGTTTACAAGAAGTCTTGTAATTTTGTTGATTATTGAGGCTCAAGAGTTATTAGTAAAGTTGGGGTTAAATCCTATAGAGGTACAGGTCGTTGTTCTAATTTTTACAACTTTCTTGAGCCGGATGTTTTCCACGTAAAAACACAGTGTTCATCTTTTACTTCTGTGAATCACGTTTACTTACTTGTTCCACAGATAGGCAATTAGTAGGGCTCGTACTCTAACACTACACGCTCTCGTAAGTAAAGTACGGAACGAGCCTTTCTACAAAGCAGAGTGACCTCATCTTGCTTGCTTCTAGCACTAAATAATAGGAATTTAGGTATGACAAGAATACTATAGACCATTACGAGCACTAGTGAATCCAAGCTCTTGCGTGGGTGACTGATTTTACTAGAAGTAATATATGATTTTTGTTTGTCAAATCCAATGGTGATAATAGTAAGGAAAATTATTTGTTAAAAAAAACATATATTAGCATCATGAAATAAACAATAAAAGTTGTGAACATATGACGTAAAAACTTATCTCAGCCAAAACTAATGGATACATCGATCAAATAAAATTGCGTAAAATGATGTCAATAACTATTATTAAAAATAACATTTGTTGTTTGATACACCGAATGCGATAAATAAATGATGTATATTTGTTCGTTTTGTTGAAAATTTTATATTTACTAGATTAAAAAAATCTTAAAACTGATTAAAATTTTCAAAACACATATAAAGTATGGGTAACTACAATTCATAGCTTATCTCATATATTTTCTCTCTTTTTTTTATTTTCTATTATTCTCCTTTTTTTCTCTTTTTTATATTTGTCACGATCCGAACTGAAGCCCTATCCGTGTCTAGCATCCTGAACCATGAAGGCCCGGACGTCCTTCTGACTTGTAATCACACACACTGTTCATATCTAAAAGATAATGTGGAAATACATAGTGAAATGGAATCATGGCCATTAAATCTGAACTATACATAATAATGAAAACTTCAATTCTAACACATCTAAATAACATCTGTCTCAGTCTGCGAAATCTCTACTATATCTCAAAATAATACTGTCAGAAATCTGGGACAAGGCCCCAGTAGACCAAAAACCATAGAAATGATAAATAACTGTAAGACATTAGGCCTTCTGAAATATAGAAGGCTCACCACTGAACTCTGCTCTGCTATTCAAAATATCTACTACTTATCAGGACCCTTAGACTGAGCCTCAGAACCTGAGAGGTAGGGGAAGGGGTCAATACTGATGTACTGGTACGCAGAGTAAATCCAAAATAATAATTTACAATCAACATAATTAAGAGCAATTCGAAAATAGTTCATAAACATATCATGGGGTAAAAATCACATAGGCATGTTTAAAAGACTCTGTAAAATCATTTGAACTCTGTGACACTCTTTGTTTTACTTCTGCGCTAGGTGGTATACCCTACAATTCTGTCTATATGGAATCTTCCATTAACTCGGCAGCCAAGCCTCCAACCCAAGTGTGTCGCAAGGGTCGGAGTCTCTGTCTCTACTACGCCACAAGGTAGTCACCAGCGTACAATAAGGATCTACCTTTATCAGCAAATACGATTTCAAGCTAAGAGTTACTTGAACTCAAATCTTCTTTGGGTAACCACCTAACTCTCTTTATGCCCATTTTTTTTATTCTTTAAACATGCACTCTCTGAAAAACATACTCTGAAAGCTTTAACTCTGTTATGGCATACATACATATGGTATCGTCATACCATTGACTTACAAGTCACATCTCTGAGCCATTATTAGTAACTTATGTCTCCATTCTCAAATCAAGGAATTCAAGACCACCATATCAATAAATCTTTTCAAAGAATTCTTTCTTTAAAATCCATGTAAAAATCATGCAAGAAATTCTCTTTATCAACGATTCAATAACAGAGGTAATCATATCAAGAGTCTCAATTTCATGCAATTCTTTCTCTCTAACACAAAACACATTTATATCGAGAAAACACCCTCTCATCATCTCTAAATCATGTTCAAATACTATGACATTGAGAAAAACTATTTTCAATCATGAAACATGCATTTCAACTCTTTTCCAACAAAACCATAAACTTTAATTCAATACAAGAGAGGGAGTTCATAATTTATGCTCTCAAACATCTTAAATCTCAAATTTCATACATATATATATACATGTAAAACCATTAAGGGGATAGGACTACAAGATCAAAGAAATAATAACATTGAAGCATTTGTGATACGTAATTTAAGACATAGATTTCAAAACCCCTTTGCAATTCATACATAAAACTCTTAAAATCATACTCTAATGTTTTCAAGACCATGTAGTTTTTAGGATAAACCCCACGTACCTCAATATATGAATTTGTTGGATGCTTCTTGAAGCTTATGAATTGGGGATTCCAAATCTCCAATTATTTTCTAAAACCCATGGTAGAATCTAAAGTTATTTGTAATTCTAGTCTGGAACCCTAAAGAGTGTTCTTATGGATTTTTGATGAAATATCAGTAATATGGTATTTTGGGATTGAAATCACGTGTTTAAGTTGATAATGGGGTGAAAATACCCAATATACCCTTAATGAGATGGGTTAAAGGCTGAAATTTCCAGGCGCGTGCTAGTGTGGGTGCTAGAGAATGACCCTCCCACTCTAAGACTGGTTCATTTGAAAAAGAAAAAGTTACTCTTCGGGTCCTACAATTTAGTGTGGCATAACATGAATGGAGCCAGTCCATCCCTAAGATATCATAAAAATCAACCATCTCAAGCTCTATGAGGTCCGCCACAGTATCCCGGCTACAAACAGATACAAAACAATCCCTATACACCCTTCTAGCAATAATAGAATCTCCCACCGAAGTGGAAACAGATAAAGGTTCAGCAATCACATCGGGTTCAAACCCAAAACTAATAGCCACATAAGGGGTCACATAAGACAGGGTAGACCCGAGATCAAGCAATATATACACATCATGAGAGAAAATCTGTAATGTACCCATGACCACATCTGGCGAGGCTTCTGCCTCTTAGCGGTTCATCAAAGCATATGACCTATTGCAACCACTTCTGGCAGCTGTAGTGGCTCCCTCCTAAGGTGGCGGTGGCGGAGCGGAGGAATTTTTCTGAGACTTGGCTCCCCCAATATTACCTCTCACTGTCGGACAATCCCTCTGGATATATCCTGGTTGGCCACACGAATAACACACCATAGCTCCAAACTGATATCTCCTTGGACGATTCCTCCCGCATCTCCCACAGCACGAGTATGACCGAGAGGTCTGAGCTACACTTTCCCGAGACTGTGTACCCTACATCCTCGGCCTTTGACTAGATTGAAAATTCTGGGTGCTCTATTTGGCTGGGGTCCTGGACACTGAAGCACTAGCTGTGGACTGCACATTACCCCAATTCTTTCTCTTCTGCCATTTGTTACCCCAATTAACGCTCTGCTGCTGACTGTGACTCTAGTCTGTTATTTTGGCTCTCTTTGCCTGCCTGTCCTTCTTCCTAGATTTAGCAAATTTCTTTTTCTTATCCTCAACTTGTTGTATGTGGACTGATAGTCTAGCGAAGTCTATGTCCCTATTCAGCATTGCTCCCTGATATTCAAGCACTATGTCATCTGAAAGGCCGGACACAAATTTTCTCATTCGGGCTCTCATATTACCAATCATCTTAGGAGTATAACAGGCTAGTTGGTTGAACTTCAGAGTGTACTCCTATACACTCATCTTTCTTTGCTTTAGGTTTATAAACTCTTCAGCTTTGGCTTTCCTCAACTCTAGAGGAAAGAGTCAATCAAGAAAGGCTTCCACGAACTCGGCCCAAACTGTGGGCTCGACACTCTCACCCTTCGCATTCTCTCACTTGTTATACCACTAATTTGCAATATCTTTTAGCTGATAAAATGCCAATTTTATCCCTTTCACGTCGTCTATATGCATCACCTTGAAGATCTTCTCTATCTCATCCCTAAACTCCTATGGATCCTCCTCTACCGTGATTCCAGAAAACTTGGGCGGGTTTATTCTCATGAACTAGGCCACCCTAGTAGCCTCAGATGTAAAAGATGTAGACCCAATATCCTCTGACCTCTGAGTCTGTGTGGCCACTAACTGTGCAAGCATATGAATGGACTGTCTAAATTCTATATTAGATACCTCTCTTTCGCGAGGCTGGGTGCGGTTAGTCCCCATACGGGGAGCTCTGGGTGCCCTGGGTGGGCTGGTCTGAGTAGGTGGGACTTCTGGTGTAACATCAATCTCTGAAGTCTGAGCTTTGTTTCGGGTCCTCATCCCATGAGTGGGACGAACCTCATTAGTCAGGGCATTAACGTTAGTGCGACGTGGAGGCATGGCTGTTTTCTGAAATACAAAAGATCATATGATTAGAGGACAGATTGGACTCTAAGGCACGAACTAAATTACAAAAAGGGAGAAACATTCCTAAACGCCTAGTAGCCTCCTACTTATAAGTGTTGTGCGCTACACACCCATAAACAAGACTCTACCTGATGCGATTTCGCAGATACCCTAGGACCATGAACCGTGCTATGATACCAAGTTTGTCACGACCCGAATCAGGGCCCTGGCCGTGACGAGCATCCCAAATCATAAAGGCCCGAACGCCCTTCTACCTTGTATTATACACACTTTTCATACCTAAAAAATAATGCAGAAATACATAGTGAAACGAAATCATGGTCATTAAATCTAAACTCAACATAATAATGAAAACTTTAATTCTAACACATCTAAATAACATCTGTCTTAGTCTGCGAAATCTCTACTACATCTAAAAACAATATTGTCAAAAATCTGGGACAAGGCCCCCAGTAGACCAAAAACCATAGAAATGATAAATAACTATAAGACATTGGGCCTTCTGAAATATAGAAGGCTCACCACTGAACTCTGCTCTACTTTCTGAAATATCTATTGCTTAACAGGACCCCTAGATTGAGACTTAGAACCTGAGAGGTAGGGGTTGGGGTCAATACAGATGTATTGGTACGCAGAGTAAATCCAAAATAATAATTTACAATCAACATAATTGAGAGCAATTCAAAAATAGTTCATAAACATATCATAGGGTAAAAATCACATAGGCATATTTAAAAGACTGTAAAATCATCTAAACTCTGTGACACTCTTTGTTTTACTTCTGCACTAGGTAGCATACCCTATAATTCTGTAATTCCATGGGCTATATGGAATCTTCCATTAACTCGGCAGCCAAGCCCCCAACCCAAGTGTGTCGCAAGGGTCGGAGTCTCTGTCTCTACTACGCCACAAGGTAGTCACCAGCGTACAGTAAGGATCTACCCATATCGGTAAATATGGTTTCAGGCTAAGAGTTACTTGAACTCAAATCTTCTTCGGGTAACCACCTAACTCTCTTTATGCCCATTTTTTTATTCTTTAAAACATGCATTCTCTGAAAACATACTCTAAAAGCTTTAACTCTGTTATGGCATACATACATATGGTATCGTCATACCATTGACTTGCAAGTCACATCTCTGAGTCATTATTGGCAACTTATGTCTCTATTCTCAAATCAAGGAATTCAAGACCACCATATCAATAAATCTTTTCAAAGAATTCTTTCTTAAAAATCCATGTAAAAACCATGCAAGAAATTCTCTTTATCAACGATTCAATAACAGAGGTAATCATATCAAGAGTCTCAATTTCATGCAATTATTTCTCTCTAACACAAAAAAAAACATTTATATCAAGAAAACACCCTCTCATCATCTCTAAATCATCTTCAAATACTATGACATTGAGAAAAATTATTTTCAATCATGAAACATGCATTTCAACTCTTTTGCTACAAAACCATAAACTTTAATTCAATACAAGAGAGGGAGTTCATAATTTTTGCTCTCAAACAATGTTAAATCTCAAATTTCATACATATACATATACATGTAAAACCATTTAGGGGATAGGACTACAAGGTCAAAGCAATAATAACATTGAAGCATTTGCGATACGTAATTTAAGTCATAGATTCCAAAACCCCTTTGAAATTCATGCATACAACTCTTAAAATCATACTTTAATGTTTTCAAGCCCATTTAGTTTTTAGGATGAACTCCACGTACTTCAGTATATGAATTTGATGGATGCTTCTTGAAGCTTACGAATTGGGGATTCCAAATCTCCAATTATTTTCTAAAACCCATGGTAGAATCTCGAGTTATTTGAAATTCTAATCTGAAACCCTAAAGAGTGTTCTTGTGGATTTTTGATGAAAATATCAGCAATATGGTGTTTTGGAATTGAAATCTCGTGTTTAAGCTGATAAGGGGGTGGAAAATACCTAATATAGTCTTAATGAGATGGGTTAAAGGCTGAAATTTGCAGGCGCGTGCAGCAGAGCATGCGTCGCATGCTGTGTCGCATGGTGCCAGGCATGGAATAGACCATGCGACGCATGCTAATCGCATGATGTTACTGTTTTGGGTATCCAAACGTGCCCTAAACGAGGTCCAAAAACCCCGAAACTCTCTCAATATGTACTATCAACTTGCCCCATCATGAATCATCAAAGAAATCAATAAACGAAGGTCGGGAAGATCGCAAAAAAGTTCATCAAAGATTCGGGAGCTCAAAATGAGACTAAGTCCCTTGACACTTAGAAAAATTCCTAGTCTTTTCAACTCTTTGAGCATACTACTAAAAGATAACACACGCGTGAATTTTATGGGGTGTTACAATTTTTTTCTTTTTTCTTTTCCTTTTCTTGTTGTTTTCTCTTTCTTTTTTCTTTTTTGATATTTTTCATTTTTTTTCCTCCTTTTTTCGTTTTTGTATTTTTTCTCTATTTTTTATTACTCTCCTTCTTCTTCTTTTTGTATTTTTTCTCCTTCTTTTTTTTTCTTCTCATTTGTGCGAACTGGCAAACACAAATACAAGTGTAAACTATAAAATATAAATACAAATGCGAGCTATAACATAGAAATACAAGTGCAAACTATAAAATACATATATAAATGCGAACTATAACATACAAATACAAGTGCGAACTATCATTTGTATTTTTTAATTATTGAAAAGGAACAATTGATTTTCTTTTTATGAATACTTGTTTATATTTATCTATACGAGTTGTATTTATTGATACAAATGAATACAATTTAAATTTTTATACAAATATAGTATATACAAATACATATTGTATTACATTTGGAAAATCATTTGTTTCATTTGTTTGTAATTGTATTTGTATCAAGTGATATTTGTTTATTTACAAATATGAATGATGGTTTTGATATACAAATACAAAACAGTACATTTGTATCAAATGATACATTACATATTTATATATTTTAGATTTAGAATCAAAAAAATATAATTAATGCATTTACCTGTTTGTATACAAATATAAATGATAAATTGTATATAGTCACGGCTAAATACAATATGCAATCAACTTACTAATACAAATACAAAATAATCCTTTAAAAATAAATAGGTATCGGCGAAAATAGCATACAAATACAAGTATAATCCAAATGTAATCTAAATATACAAACATAATAAATCTATAATATAAATATAATCCAATATAATGTGCAGTCAATTATAAAATACAAATACAAAACAGTTCTTTAAAATACAAGTGCGAATGATATAAAATATAAATGATGGTGCAAACTAACAAATACAAATACAAGCGCGAACTATAAAATATAAATATAACTACAGTTGTATTAATGAATACAAAATATAAATGATGGTGTGACTATAAATACGAAAAATAATTGTGGTATTTACGTTATCATTATGACTTGTCGTCGACTAGTCATATTTTTCAAAAATATAAAAAATATAAAATAGAACAAAAAAAATGATAAAGAAAATAAGTACAAAAAAGAAAACAAAAAAAATCAAAGAAGAAAGAGAAAAAGAAGTTAGAGATTAAAGAAAGAAAGAAAAAAGAAATGAAGAAAAGAAAAATAGGAAAAAATTTAAAAAAAAAAAAAGGGAATACACAAAAAAGAAAAAATATAAAAAAATGAAAAAAAATAATGATAGTGTTTTTAGCGAGACTAAATATGTAGTGTATTTATGTTGTTTATGAATACAGATCACTGAGTAAAAGTGAGTACAATGGTTGGTAATCAAATACAACAGCTATAAATAGTAATTATGTAAAATGTGGCTATGGAAGAAGGCGTTTTATAGAAAAGTGTCGTTATTTATGAAAGATCCCTTATAAAATAATATAATTATGGTGAATGTTCAAAACTCGTAAGAATTAAGCCACGCTTTCGCTAGTCTTCTTGCTACATTTTTTGTTTGCGTACTTTCTTATTTAATATTGCTACTCTTTTACGTTTATTTTATAATGAGTTATCAGCATGGATCTCTTATTATATATATTTCTACTATAACCACCAAATTGAGTTTTTTTTTTTTTCAATTGGGATATTCATAAATGGATCATTTACCAATCTCTTATAGTAAGAAATTTGTTGAATATAAGATTTATGAGATAATAACTATTATATTCTTTTGATGCTCTAGTCCATCTTTTATGTTGCATTTTATTTTCTTCAGCAAATTAAGCACTTTTAATTACTAGTAGTTGTCCTTTAAACATGCTGCAAAATGCCACTTCAGGATGTGTTATATATTTATTAAAAAATTAAATTATATGTACTAAGATTTTTGGTTAAAGTCTCATTAATTTATGGCCTAAAATGTTTATATTGATTGAAAATGACGATTAAGGCAAAATAATATACTTTCGACGAAAAGTCATAGAATCAACTTAATTGATATGCTCTATTTGGCGATATCTTCGATATAATATAGTGCGCAATATTATAAATAGTAATAAGAATTTTGATTTGAAATCTTTCGAACAACTTGAATAGATAAATAATTGACCGAATAAAATATGCAATTCAAGTAGGTTTTGTTTAACTTCAAAAAGTAAAACTTTAAACGTAGGGTCCAAAGACCTCAAGGTGTAATGTCAACGGAGTAGAAATAAATTCTTATGCAAAAAAAAAAATGAAAAGTAAAATCATAAGAAATAAAGTACAATTTTATGCTTCAGTGCATAAAAGACTCACACAAAAATCCTAACATTATTTTATAGAGATGTATTCTCTTGTGACGAATATATTGAGGTTTCTTTCCGATAATATATTAAAAAACTTAAATATGTACAATGAATTGTTGTTATGCCTAGCTAGACATTGTTATGAGGCATAAAAAGATTTTCGAAAATTTATAAAATAAAGCTACATCAAATTCTTATAGTATGAATTAAAGTGATTTCACACTGAGTATCCCAATGATTATGATATATCTAGATATAAATAACTTTATGAAAAAAATGAATACATTTGAACATGCATGCATATACTACAAAAGAAACTATTGCAATAAATTTATTTATTTAATAAATATCGTCAAGATTTATTTGTTATACAAATGCATGGTATTATCTGAAGTCCTCTTCAAACAATTTATTTACATGTAAGGGCACTGTCTATTATTAAATTCTACAATACAGTCAATTATTAATATTTATTTAATTTAAGTCAAATTAAGATACTAGCAACTTATAAAGTAAGTGACTCTCGTTGAAGATGCGTGATTTTTTTAGAAAAGGAATTACAATATCTTATAAGTTAGTGACTCTCGTTGAAGATGCGTGATTTTTTTAAAAAAGGAATTACAATATCATATGTAGATGATGCTTCTTGCATAACTTACTTTATAAGAATACACAAGACTAAATTGATTGTATATTTTTACAAAGTTCTTTTTCAGATGCTAGCTTCAACATAATATATACAAATTTGAAGTACGTTATCTTCAAGAAAAAATATGATATTTTCATCGGGGGGAGTAAAATATGTGTATGTCATATGACCCGCACTCAGCTTAGACTTTGAATTTAAATGAAAAAAATGATTGAGAAATTAATATGATACCATTCTTGTCATGACCCGAGCCGAGGTCCTAGCTGTGACGGGCATCCCGAACTATCAAGCCCGAGATACCCTTGTAACGGTCCAACCCTATAGTGATATTGTCAGTTTTGGGCCCAGATTCTTACGACTTTAAACGCGTCACTAGGGAGTAAGGCTTACTTATATACCCAACATCCCTCCTGTATTTTGACGATGTGGGACTCCTTATCCTAAGTTAGGGTGTTACAGTAGGCGTTGCATCTTTGTTAAAGCTAGTATAGTAGCTATGATAACCAATACATGATTTTGGTTAGATATACCTTGGTTTGTAATTATCACTTGGAATAAATAAAATGTTTATTTATCAAAAATCTTCATGTAACTTTATTTCTTCATTAGTGTTAGCAACAATAACATAGTTTATTCTCACAAATGAAATTTAAAGAGCGTAAAATACACATAGGTTTAATTCCTAGTAAGTTATTTTTAATAAACTCTCGACTCATACTTAATATTCTCTCTCTCTCACACACACACACACTCACGTACACATACACACACCCCGACCCTTATATCATATATATATATATATAATTCGGTTAGCTAAATTCTCTCTCTCTCAGATACACGCCTATATATAAAATTCAATGTTTTTTCTTCAAGTACTTAGTAAGATTAAAAATACAAGTCAATTATTTGATACAATTATAAGTTTACTAGTCTTAGACATGTATGTTGCGCGTGTTTTTTGATGTAAAATGAGATACAAGATAAAGAGAGAATCAAGAAATCTAGGGGAGGTAGAGAAGAAAGAAAGAATAATTCAATAACTGAAATAAATTAGAGACCAACAAATATATATTGGGATAATACTCATGAAAAACTTTGATCGGATTTCCAATTGAGCATACTGAACTTTGTGGGGGTCATATTACCCCTGGACTTTTTTAAAGTGGAATTAACTCCCCCCAAAACGCTATACCTAGTTTTGAAGTAGAAAGTGTAATACACACGCCAATCTCATATTGTCATTTTTTTTATTTAAAATTAATTTTTATTTAATTTCTTATTCATTCTTATTCTTCTCCATTCTCCATTATGAATTGGAAATTTACTGGACACTTAATTTTTTTTTCATTTTTATTCTTCAAAATCCACAATAAAATAGTAATATTTTGATCACACATGTGTCATTTGCCCATCTCCATCAATAACTCAAACAAGAATGACTCAAAAACAAGATCAAAATCTTCAACAACAAGAAAATAGGGGCAGTGTAAAAGACAACATGAGAGGTCTAACAACACCATTATAACCAAAACATTGGCATCCAACATTCCAAAACAACCTCAAAAACTCAGAAAGTTTCAATCTTTACACTCCCCAAATTCAATTTAATGAAAAAATAGCAAAAAATTTTCAGGAAAAGTGAAACTCATAGCTTGTTTTGCTTCAGAGAATCCAAATCACTCAATCTTGAAAGAATCAAAGCCACCATAGTAGTGGTTGGATCAGCCAATGCAGATATCTATGTGAAAATTAATAGATTACCAAAAGATGAAGAAACAATTCAGCCAAAACAAGTGAAACATCGGCTGGTGGTAAAGGGGCTAATCAAGTTGTATGTGGTGGAAAGTTGGGAAATTTAATTTTGGATGTGTGTGTGTGATAAAATTGTATTTAATTCAATTCTAATTCAACAATGGAGCACCATTGAAGAGAAAAAGAAAGAAGAGAGAAGAGAAAGAAATATATATGGAAAAATAAATAAATAAAACATAAAATTTATAAAAATTAGAAAATTGAGGGGCTGTTTGACCAAAATAAAGCTTTTTAACGATTTTTTTAACACTTTTACGCGCCCAATGCGTGTGAATTACATGCAATGGTTCAAGTGGGCAGATATATGTCATTAAAATACGAAAAAAAAACATCCAAAGGGTTATAGGACCCCCACAAAATTCAGTATGTTCAACGAAAAATTCAGCCTAAGTTTAGATATTTTTCTGAGTATTTTCCATTCTATTTATAGTACTAGGTTTCACTAAGATAAAAAAAAAAAAAAAAAAAAAGACACAAATGTCCCTTGATTACGTATACATCATACTATGAACAAAATGACCCCAAAACATAACATTAAGCTATTCTTAATCTCTATCCTATTCTATTTATAGTACTAAAATTCACTAAGATAATAAAAGGCACAAATACCCGTTGATTACATATATATCATATTATAAACAAAATGATCCTAAAATATAATGTTAAGCTATTCTTGTATTAATTCTTTAATTTCATACTCCTTTAAAACACTTTAAATTTTTTAATATCAAGTTAAAATTCTTCCATTTAATAAGTACTTTCTGAACTTGTATCATTTCAGTTCAAAAATTTATAGAAATATCATTATTATTGCATATGTTGTGAATACACGGTTAGAACTTGACCTAGAAGTGAATTTATTGATTTTAACAAAAATTCAAATTTTTCAAATTAGTGATGGATGATATAATAAAGTTCATATGGAAGCAGGATTGGACAACCATGAAATTTCAATAAATTTTGAAAGATAATTCACAACAATATTAATGAAACATCTTAACTACTTCAGTTGAGTCGAGGTATTGTGAGGATAAAAAAAATGAAAGAAGTAATTTTTTAAAGTTACGTGTGCCGTAAATCAACTTAAAACCGTAGCAATGTTAAACAAGAAGTAAGTAGACAAGAAATGTAAAAAAAAAAAAAAAAAGTACTATTTTTTTATTCTTTCAAGTATTAAATTTATATAATATGAGATTTTATGCCTCTATTTATAATTTTTATAGATGCATATAAATGGTTGTCATAACATAACATTAAACAAGAAGATTAAGGAAAGGATTAAATAGCGTGACAGATATATCCATAACGACTATACATCATGAAGAAGATTGGTGGAAGTGATTAACTCTTAGAAGTTATGGACATCCACCATAATTATATTATTTTATAACACTTTCCATTGAAATTCCAAAGATAATTACTTCGTTAAAACTTTACTAAGAAAAAAATTTCAATGTCAGAAAAAGAGTACATATATCTTAATATATGTATTACTTGCTGCCTCATTAAAAATATTATCCAAAAAAAAATCAGTAAGACAAAACCAAATGTCCTTCTTCTTACTAAAATTCCATAGCATCTTGTCAGGGGCGGAGCCACCTTATCGCTAGGCGAACCCCTCTTCGACAGAAAATTATATTATTTATACATGGTTAAAATTATTATTTATGTATATATAGTTGACTTTGAACTCCCTTCGACTAGTTCTGTGCTTACTTTTTTTCGATTTTGAATTCCTTAGTTAAAATTCTAGCTCCGTCACTGCATATTGTGTAGTGCAGTCTTGTTTCATATTACATATTAATCAAAGTCAGACATCTTGAAGATCTTGGCATATATATATATGATTTTCCTTTCAGTGTTCGGTGTCCGCATTGGAGCCCCGACTAATTCGGATCGTGCGTTGAGGGCCCATTAAGGTGGCAGTGCTCCCAACAGAGTTTTCTCCATACCCAGGATCGAACCCACGACCTCTGGTTAAGGGTGGAGCAATCTCATCCAATGCACCATAACCCATGTTGGTGGCATATATATAGTTGATCCCATGCAAATAGAGCTTTCTTTGCATGCATATTACATGAACATTACAATGACCAACACTATAAGAATCCACTTTGAATATAACTTTGTTCAAATGAATGTTAAATTATGATAGTTAACATTATTTTAATTTGTTGCTAAAGCAAAGACTATGCTTGGCCATGAACAAAATAAGAATCCACTTTGGAGCTTCATAAATATCCCTTATAAATTTTCTCAATTCAGTATAATTTTATAACTAAAGTAGAACAAGAATAAGATATACATAGATCTTACTCACATTTTTACATGATTGAAATGCTATTTTGATAATTAATAATTCATTAAAACATCTATTAGTCAGTGGCGGACTCGGGAGTTAAGGATAGTGGATGCTTAAAAATTTTTTAAATTGAAAAAAAAAATTCACCTCAATGAGGTTCAAACCCAGGGCATCCCTTCTAGTGAAGAACCTTAAAGTCAACTTAAATGCCAATGCACCCAACCAATTTTTATTTTAGTGGATACTTTTATATATTATATACCTATTTTCGCATATTTTCTATGTAATTTTACCTATTTCATGCCAAGTTTAGTGGGTGCCGGAGCACCCCACAAACATACGTAGGTCCGCCCCTGCTATTAGCATAATTTAATTGATTTTATTTACTGGTCTTCTAGAAGAAATACTTGTACACATTTGTTTCTTGAATAACTCCTTCAACATAAAACACAACATACACATATTATTACAAAAAAAAATTCTTTATTAATTAGATATTTTAAAAAGTTCTTGTCGTAAATTCAATTAAAACATTTAAACCATGTGAAACACGGACAAAATTTACTATTCTTTTTTTTTTTTCTTACTATATATATATATATATGGTAGTATGTAAGACGATTTAGATAATATCATTTGTTTTTATGATATGGGTATGTACATATGTATAAATGTAAATTTAGCCTAATCTACTATTAAATAACTTCCCTATTTTGCAAATTTA